>NW_017673967.1:46498-101429 GCF_001879085.1 Nicotiana attenuata
GGGGGGGGGGGGGGGGTAAATAATCCTTTCCCGTTTTTTTATCCTATGTGGCCATAATAAGTGACTTGGAGCCTACGTGGTTTCATTTTATTGACGTGGCGTCCTACGTGTGGGAGATTGTATTACACGCACTGACAACCTCCTGTCATAAGCGTTTATTATTCACTGTTTGAATGAGTATAAGTGTTCAACTGGTAATTATCTAAGTTTGGGGACCGGCATGTCAAAGTGGCATAAGTACAGGTGCGATTTAGGCCATTCTGCCTTATTAGTTGAAAAGTTTGTTACATTTGGACCAAAACTTAAAATTAGGCTAGAGTTGCAAAACGTCTAATTCCCAACCCCAAAACTCCATTTCCAGAACCGGTTTTTGACAGCTCTTTGAGACTTTTGCCTATTCACACCCCCGCCGAAAACTCTTTGTCATTTCGATAACTTCAATTTCAATGGCGGCGAGGAATGCATTGTTGAAGTACATGAGAGTGGAAGCTCGTCTTCCACAACTCCAAAACCCTAGACTCATCGGAGGCTCATTCACTCAGCTGTTCAAACGTCACTTCTCGGAGGAGGTTAGGGGCTCATTTCTCGACAAATCTGAAGTCGCCGATCGTGTCATTAACTGTGTCAAGAACTTCCCCAAACTCGACCCTTCCAAGGTTCTCCCTCAACATTTCTCTTTTTAGTTTTTTTTAAATGTTAGTCCCTTAAGTTCTAGTATCTTTGCCTCGTCAGTCGTTTAGTTATTACTTGTATAAATGTGAGATTTATGGCTACGGTAATTTGTCGTATAAAATGTTTAGGATTTTAGTTATATACACTGACAGTAGGGGCGGATATAGCATTATAACCCATAACTTTGGACTTGAGTATAAATTTATGTGTAATAATCTACTAAACAAATAATATATATGAAACCATAACTTTAAAAATATAATGGATTCAATGATAAGAACTTTAAAGGTTGAATCATAGAGTTTAAATCATGTATCCGCTTTATGACTGACACTGTGATGATTTTTTACACCGTCAGTGTATTTAACCTATTATAACAGGTTACTTACAATTATCTAGGATTTAAGTTATATACACTTGCAATATGATGATCGTCAGTGTGTTTAACCCAGAGGAGTATCTAGAATTTAAACTTAATGGGTTCAACCTGCACTGAACTCATTATATTGTTAAAATTATGTGTTCAGATCTAACATTTATTGAGATTTTAGTAGGTTTTACATATATATCTGTATTCTTTGTCGAAAGTTCTAGGTTCATCTGAACCCGTAGCCAAAAAACTACATCCACCACCGGTTTAACCTATTATAGCTGGTTACTTACGGTTTGTTCTAGGTTACCGATCAATATTACTAAATAGAGTTACCTGCAATTATCTTTTAAGACATTTTTACGCATGTTATTTGTTTTTTTTTTGTTGGTTAAATCCGTTTTAGGCATGTGGAAGGCTTGTTTTAGACTCTCTTTTATGAGTTTCCTACATTGGTCCTTGGATGCTTATGTATTGTCTATTTGCGTGGTTGCTGGTCCTTTGGATTTGTAGCGAGCTGATGTTTCCTTTTGATCTATAAATGAATCTACTACGAGCAGTTTTTTACGACTGAGAAATCTATGAGGGTCAGTGGCACACGGTTCGAAACTCGGTGGATGATGGCCCCATCCCTCTAGCCTTCTCCACTTAACTATAGGCTTTTGATAAAAAAATTTGTTTGTAGTCAGGTTCGAAGACGTGATGTGTGCCTAACTCATGCGCCACATGTTGGGCTCTCCATGTGATTTTTTCCGCGGGAATTAGCAAAAAAAAACACTATCCATTTGAGCTTCGCATAGTTGGGACATATATAAAGGAAAGTTGTGGTTGGTGAATGGATAGCAACAAAAAATGTTGAATTATGATGAGTTCCAAGTCATTGGGAAGTACCTACCTAATCACATGATGAAATGAGGCTGAGTAGAGTAGAATGATTTATATGGGCTTCATATAGTCAACACAACTATTAGTGTTGCGGCGAAGTTGATTGATTGGTTAATTAATTTTTTTAGATGGAGAACGACAGTAGAGTTGTTTGGAAGTGCGTAGAGGAAGTAGAGCAGTAACGTAATTTATGAAGAAAGGAGGAGAAAATGGAATTAAGTCAAAATTATGTAAGGAATGTAGCAGAGAGAGCTGAAATGCTGATAATATGTTAGAGAAATGAGAGAAATCCTATGATGCCTCAATTTTCAGCATGCCCGTTTTCTACAATTTGAACACTAATTTTAGGTATAAGCCTTGAGATTTGAAGATGCATCTTTCTTCATCCCACATCATAAGTGTTGTGCCTAAATTCCCAAATTTGCCAGAGTCAAAGCAACGCCCATTCCTCCATCCCATATTTGAACTCTTTTCATGTGTACAATCTTGTAGTTTGTCTCCTAGCTCTTTGGAATTAGAAGAAGGATTGTGAAGGAGAGAACAACCAAAAAGCTTTGTTTGCTGGCTTGTCAAGGGAATAGCATCGAATTACTCAGTACCTGTAAGATGGAGAAGACCTGGTAAAAGAGTCATGTCTTTATATTAGCCTGAAGTGCAGCACTTTGTAGTATATGAATTGGAAAAGATTTTGTGTAACTTTTTTGGCGGCATGCTATGTAATGTTTTGGTAGTTTTTAACATCATTTACCTGGGATTCTAGGATGTGTATCAGAGATGCCACAGGGACATCTCATATGTGCTGAATTTATATGGAAGTATTCTGATTCACCTTGTTGCAGAATGGTTTCCGATTATGTTTTCTTACAAATTGGAAAAAATTTCCCATTTCAGTTACTCAGAGCTTGTAGATCGAAAACAAGAAGTGTTGGTACATATTCCTCTAAGAGAACAGTAAGGAAGTAAAAATCTCTGCAGCATCTCTTCTCTTTCTGCTTAGAATAAGATCTTACCCGTTTCTGTTCACCCATGTAATGAATTTGTTGACATTTACCATAGCAACTATTTCTGTGTAAGGAATTTGGTTGATTCAGTAGTTATAGCCTATAGGTCAGATCTTGACATTATATTCTGTACCCCTTTGATTTACTCATGCTTAGGTTTGAAGTTGTATAGCTCAATTTGCTCATTATGAGATTACTATAACCCAACCATATCATGGTGTACTTTTTATTTTATCCTAGTTAATCTTGGGAGTGGTTTCAGTTGCGCGCAGATTATAACATTCTCTATACTATAACACTTACAGAATGCTATTTACACCTGCAGGTTACTCCAAATGCTCACTTCCAGAATGACCTTGGCTTAGATAGTTTAGACACTGTGGAAATAGTGATGGCCCTTGAAGAAGAGTTTGCATTCGAGATTCCTGACAATGAAGCTGACAAGATCAGCTCCATTAATCTGGCTGTTGATTTCATTGCATCTCACCCCCAGGCTAAATAATGGCCTTGAGGTTGCCCATATCTGTTCTCTCTATTCAAGTAGGACCTAGCTAGCTCTTCCTTTTTAGACAGTGTTGGCCTGTGGTTAAAAGTGTGACTTCTGGTCAACTCTTTTTAAGTTTTGGATAGTTCATAATGATGACAATTATTGTCATAGACTAAACGGGCTTAATTGCGTCATTGGCAATGATGTCTATATGGATAAGAATTTCATCATTTGAAATAAACAAGCAGCAGGATACCGTTTACTAGAATTAGACATCTATAAAGTCATCTGTGTGTTTCACTTGTGGTGTAGTTAGAGATGTGGCAGTAGTCTACACATTGCTCAATGGTGAAATTAATTGCTGTATTTTTTAAGTGAAAGGCATCTACTTATTAGTGTAGAACAGGTCTAAAGGACCAATTATTCCCTATTTATTCTTAGTGTTTTGACCTAACAACGTTTACTCTGATTTGTAATTTTTGAATAAACTATCAGACGTAGAAGTTTTAAAATCAGTCATCGTTTCAGTTTGAATTATTCAATTGGTTCAATATTTATTTGGTATCTCAGGTTGGAGTGATACGACCATGGAACAGAAGATAAAGTCGCTAATCCCTGAACTTCAGCGTCTGTTTGAAGTTTGAACCTTTCAATTTTGTTCTGTCTCAGGGTTTAAATTTTGTTTTCCACATATTTGTCCGACTATTGCTTAATTGTTTGTACAGTATTTCAATTCAATTTCCTTTCATTGAGATCAGAAATAACAAAGGATAGAAATATTTTACGACCATCTGTATATTTCTCTTACTGTCATTTTGCCATTCTGCCATTCAACTTGGAATACTTGAACAACTCTTCCTGTCAATTTGGAATACTTGAACAATTGAGAAAGCGGAGGAATGTCACATTAGTTATAACTAAAAGAAAGACTCATTAACAGAGAGAGGGGATGTCAGCAAATATGTTGAAACCATTTCCTTGGGGGATGTTAGCAAACCTAAGTTGCTCGGACTCGGGTGAGGGTGTCCGACACGGATGCGGATCTAGAGGTTGGATCCTTCGAAATGTAAATTCTAAGATTCGGGGATATGGATCCTAGTACGGAAACGGGTGCGAGATCCGGCTAAAAATAGTTCAAAAAAATAAAAATATAAAAATATCTCTAAATTATGAGAAATTTTGTGGAATACATACGTATAGCTTGTAAAGTGTGAATTTTATTTTTATTCTCAAGTTGTAGATACGTAAAAGATTGATTTCCTAGATAAGGTATGCTATTTTCTTCAAATTTACCCTAGTTTTGGTTCGGTTACGGGAGTCAAATTATATCTTGTATACGGTCAAAATCAGGCTTGCCCTTTTTATATGACTGATCGAGACTAGAACGCGATAAACCAAGGTTCAACCTCGTATTATATCGAACCATGAAGCAAAATTAGATTACTGAGCTCGTGACCCAGAGACCGATCAAGATCGAGACCAAGCGAGAAAAGGATCGAGCGAGATCTAGGGAAGTTTACCAAGCCAAATAACGGAAAGTCGAAAATCGGACAAGGATCACGGCGGAAATACAACAACAACAACAACAACAACAACCTAGTAAAATCACTAATGGGTCTGGGGAGGGTAGTGTGTACGCAGACCTTACCCCTACCCCGAAGGAGTAGAGAGGTTGTTTCCGAAAGACCCTCGGAGATCGATTAATTAGCTAATCAGGAGATTTCTTACTGTATTTAGCATTGTATCAAGGGTAGGACTCCCCTACTATATAAAGGGGATCTGATAATTTGTAAAAGACATCATATTCACGCAATACTAAGCAATACACTGTCATTTCTAGCTTTCATTATCTTGTTATTCTGTTCATAAGCAAGTTGAAACATATTTGGTTCAAGGGTGACTGAACTCGAGGGCCAAGGCTGTTCAATTCGTGTGGTTTGCATTTATTCTTTTATCGTCTATTTCAGTACTGAATTTATTCTCCTCAATATGTACCAAGTTATATGACGTATCCTTAAAACCGCGTATAAATTCAATTGTTATCCGATTTTAGGGTAAACATATCTCGTCTCAAATTTTTTCATTCGTCATGGTCAACGTACCCAACATTGTTTGACCAGATCCAGTGCAGATCCCATACTCACACTCATACTAGTATTGTATCGACACGAGTACGGCACCTAAACTGCTGTGTCATAGCAACTTAGCAGCAAACATGTTAATATCAGTTTCCTTCAAGCAATGTAGGACTCCATAAACCAAAGCAGAAAGGTTTGCAAGGAAGGGGAGTGTTCCCCCAATGCGATAGGTCAATAAAAGCACACTCCAGCAACTAGGAGGGAATATAGCATATAACTCATGTCAGCACATTCCCTTTTTTCAAGATAAAGAAGCTTGTCCCTAACCAACAAAATGAGAGACAAGTACAGAACTAAAAAAAATTCCAACTTAGATTAACTGTCAAGTAAAGCTGATTCCTGACCACAGCAATGAAAACTAGAGAAAATTTTGAAAATGATGAAACCTGTTCCCTTTTTTGGATATTGATGAAGAGGACGACCTTAACACACCATACTTCTCTAAAAAATTAAACATCCATCTGGTCACAATATCCATATCTGGCAGCTACTTGTGCATTTTAAATTTTATAAAATAGTCACATCTTACCTCATCAAAGAAAAAAATTCAATCTGGTCACAATATTAAGAATCTCGTAAATTTAAATACCTCTGATAAAGACATGAAAAGAATTACTGTAAGATGGTATAGAATGGACGAACAGCCTGTGGATACTTGTTAAGTACATAGAATTCAGTTCCATACCTGAAGAAACAAGAAAAACGGAAAATGAGCTCAGAACCTGTTGGGAATAAACCCCGTAAAAATAATATTCACGGTATTAGTGATAAACGCGAAACATTAAGTTATAGTTAAATCAGCAAGAATAAAAATGCAGCAAAAATGACACCAAGATTTTACGTGAAAACCCTTCTGAATAAGGGAAAAAATCACGGCCAAGAAGAGCAACTGATATCACTATAGCGAGGATTTTACACTGTGTAGTAACGAGAAAAATACTCCTAAGACCACTACACCCTCAAAAGAAGTAAACACTCTTTTGCTTTTTTACCTCACTACAATATCTCTCACACTCTATTTTTCTTCACAAACTATTTTCTTATAGTTTATGGAATACCTTGCTCTCTCTCTTTTCTCTCTTTTTTGGTGTGTAAAAATGAGAGTTGGAGCTCTCCTTTTATAGCCAAAACCTCACTCTCTAAAGCCTACAATATTTGACAATTTGCACACCCTTTACACAATTTCAACAAGGTTGGCTACCAAACCAAACCAAGTCAATAAAATTGGCTACCAATATTTGTCTAATTCAACAAGGTTGGCTACCAAGCCAAACCAAGTCAACAATATTGGCTACCAAACCATTTGAATGAGATGGACACCATATCAATCTCCCCCTCCAGTCTCATTCATCTAGAGAAGGTAGCAATGTCTTCTAGTCTGAGTGCATGCCGACAAGTTCTTTGCATAGCTCGAACTTGTCTCTTGGTACCACTTTGGTTAGCATATCAGCAGGATTTTCACTCGTGTGAATCTTTTTGACCTGTAAAGATTCGTTCTCCACCTGCTCACGAATCCAATGATATCTCACATCTATATGCTTTGTTCTTGCATGGTACATGGAGTTTTTGCTTAGGTCTATTGCACTCTGACTGTCGCAATAGACAACATACTCCATCTGTCGCAATCCAAGTTCTTGAAGAAATCTCTTGAGCCATATCATCTCTTTACCAGCTTCAGTAGCCGCAATATACTCCGCTTCAGTTGTAGACAGTGCTACACACTTCTGTAACTTTGACTGCCATGATATAGCTCCCCCTGAAAAAGTAAACAAATATCCAGTAGTGGATTTTCTGTTATCAAGGTCACCTGCCATATCAGAATCTGTATAGCCCTTCAAAATTGGATTTGATCCTCCAAAACATAAGCATTCATGTGAGCTTCCTCTTAGATACCTGAGTATCCACTTTACAGCTTCCCAATGCTCTTTTCCTGGATTTTCGAGAAATCTGCTAACAACACTGACTGCATGAGCAATATCTGGTCGAGTGCATACCATTGCATACATCAAACTTCCGACGGCAGAGGAATAAGGAATCTTGGCCATTCTCTCTTTTTCCTCCGTTGTTGTAGGACACATCTTCTTACTCAACTTCAGATGACCAGGAAGGGGTGTGCGAACCAACTTAGCACTTTTCATATTGAAGCGCTCCAGTACACGTTCTATGTACTTCTCTTGTGACAAGTAAAGCTTCCTTTCGTTCTCGAACGAGTAATTCTCATGCCCAAAATCTGCTTAGCATGACCCAAGTCTTTCATTGCAAAAGACTTATTCAACTGTTTCTTCAACTCGTCAATCTTGGAAGCATTTCTGCCCACAATCAACATATCATCCACATATAGCAAGAGGATGATAAAGTCATCATCAGAAAATCTTTGTACAAACACACAGTGATCTGAAGAAGTCTTTTTGTAGCCTTGCTCCGCCATAACAGACTCAAACTTCTTATACCACTGTCTGGGAGCTTGCTTCAATCCGTATAGACTCTTCTTAAGTTTGCATACAAGATTTTCTTTACCTTTTACCTTGAAGCCCTCAGGTTGTTCCATATAAATCCCCTCTTCTAAGTCACCGTGAAGAAAAGTAGTCTTCACATCCATCTGCTCAATCTCCAAATCAAGACTAGCAATCAAACCAAGAACTGTCCGAATGGAGGACATTTTCACGACAGGAGAAAATATTTCGTCAAAGTCAATACCTTTCCTTTGACTAAATCCCTTGACAACCAATCTAGCTTTGTATCTGGGCTTCAAAGTATGTTCTTCAGCTTTAACTTTGAACAGCCACTTGTTTTTCAAAGCTCTCATGCCCTTAGGCAATTTCACCAACTCATAAGTATGGTTCTCATGCAGAGATTTCATCTCATCTTGCATGACTTCAATCCATTGATCCTTGTGCTCATCCTCTATGGCCTCCGCATAATATTCAGGTTCTCCCCCATCAGTGAGTAATACATACTCATTGGGTGAATAACGGGAGGAAGAAGTACGGGGTCTAAAAGACCTCCTTAGGTGGAATATCTAACTCTTCTGCAGCTTCGTGAGTAGGAGCATCTACCTCATCAACATTAGCATTGTTATCACCATCACCATCAATATGCTGATCTGGAATATGGTTCTGGGCATCATCATCATCATTGAGCCCACCAACGTCATCCGCATTTGTATGAGGAATTTGATCAAGATTAACTAAACCTTCAGAACTTGGAGATTTTAGCTTCTCTGCTTTGTTAATATCTTCAATGGTTTGATCCTCCACGAAGATAACATCACGGCTTCTCACAAACTTCTTCTCAATTGGATCATATAGCCTGTAACCAAACTCATCAAGGCCATAACCAATGAAGATGCACTGCCTTGTCTTAGCATTTAATTTTGACCTCTTATCTTTAGGCACATGTACAAAAGCTTTGCAACCAAACACTTTCAAGTGGTCATAGGAAACATCCTTTCCATACCAAACTCTGTTTGGAACATCACTTTGCAAAGCAACCGCAGGGGATAGATTACTAACATGTGCGGCGGTCAACAAAGCCTCACCCCAAAAGGAATTCGGCAACTTTGCTTCAGAAAGCAAACATCTGACTCTTTCCATCAAGGTCCTGTTCATCCTTTCTGCTAAACCATTAAGCTGAGGAGTCTTTGGAGGAGTCTTCTGGTGTCTGATACCCTGCTGCTTGCAGTATTCGTCAAACGGTCCACAATATTCACCACCGTTATCAGTACGAATACACTTCAGCTTCTTTCCAGTTTCTCTTTCAACTGAAGCCTGAAACTGCTTAAAGGCACCCAACACTTGATCTTTAGTCTTCAAGATGTAGACCCAAAGTTTCCTTGAGCAATCGTCAATAAAGGTAGCAAAATAAAGTGCACCACCCAAAGTCCTTGTCTTCATTGGACCACATAAATCCGAATGCACCAACTCAAGCAACTCTGTCTTTCTTGAAGGAGGATGAGACTGGAAAGAAACTCTTTTTTGTTTTCCAGCCAAGCAGTGCTCACATTTTTCTAATTTTGCACTTTCAAAATTTGACAACAATTTCTTCTTGGACAAAACATTTAGTTCTTTCTCGCTAATACGGCTAAGCCTCTTATGCCATAACGTTGAAGAGTTATTGCTCTCAACGGCATTCACCATATCAACACAGGTAGAGGCCGTAGTCCAGTATAGACCACGACGCTTTTCCCCACGAGCCACAATCACCCTTAGCGAGCTTTCACTTTCCAGCACCATTGGTACCGACATATCCCTCATCATCCAAAACACCAACAGAGATCAAGTGCAAACGAACATCAGGTGCATGATTTACATTGTTTAAAACTAGTTTAGTTCCAATACTAGTTTCCAAACAAATCGTTCCAACACCAGCCACCCTAGATACAGTCTCATTAACCATACTCAAAGTTCCATAGTCACCTGAGTATAGGATGAGAAAAATTCCTTCCTTGATGTCACATGAGATGCGGCACCACTGTCCACAACCCAGCTTGACTCATCACAAGAAATATTTATCAGATCTGCATCAAGGACAGTAACAAGATCTTCTGTAGTGACGGTGGCCACACGATTGCCATCTTCTTTCTGTTCTTCCTTGTCTCTATTCTCTTTTTTCAAAATCCGACAGAACTTCTTTGTGTGCCCTTTCTTCCCGCAATGATAGCACTCAATATCTTTAAGTTTGCTTCTGGATTTGCTTCTATTATGTTCTCTATATTGAGAACCCTGATTCTTGCTTCTCCCCCTAGAGTCAGTCACCAAGACATCTGATAAGGAGGAACCTTGAGATTTTCTTCTCATCTCTTCATTTAAAAGGCTGCTTTTGGCAAGATCCATAGAGATCATACCATCCGGAGCAGAATTTGATAATGAAGTTCTAAGAATTTTCCAAGAATCTGGTAGGGAACCAAGTAGAAACAGGCCTTGAATTTCTTCATCAAATTTAATGCCCATAGCAGATAACTGGTTCATGATCCCCGAAAAATTATTCAGATGATCTGTCATCGCGGAACCATCATGGTATTTTAAACCCAACATCTGCTTTATTAGAAACATCTTATTGTTTCCAGTTTTCCGAGCATACAGACTTTCAAGGTGCTCCCATAGGGTCCGAGCATGTGTCTCCCCAGAAATATGGTTCAAAACATTATCGTCGACCCACTGTCTAATAAAGCCGCAAACCTGCCTGTGTAACAAATTCCACTCTTCATCTGATTTATTTTCAGGCTTTATAGTAGCGAAGACAGGTTGATAAAAATTCTTGACATAGAGCAAATTTTTCATTTTGCCCTTCCAAATGGCATAATTTGTGCCATTCAAAGTAACCATTCTACTAGTGTTGGCTTCCATTGTTTATCACAAATACAAATACTATTTATTGTGAAACCAAAGTAATTCTTTTCTGATGTGGAAGTTCAGACTGTGCTGCAACCACAGAGCATACTCAGACAGAACCTTGGCTCTGATACCACTTGTTGGGAATAAACCCCGTAAAAATAGTATTCACGGTATTAGTGATAAACGCGAAACACTAAGTTATAGTTAAATCAGCAAGAATAAAAATGCAGCAAAAATGACACCAAGATTTTACGTGGAAACCCTTCTGAATAAGGGAAAAAACCACGGCCAAGAAGAGCAACTGATATCACTATAGCGAGGATTTTACACTGTGTAGTAACGAGTAAAAATACTCCTAAGACCACTACACCCTCAAAAGAAGTAAACACTCTTTTGCTTTTTTACCTCACTACAATATCTCTCACGCTCTATTTTTCTTCACAAACTATTTTCTTATAGTTTATGGAATACCTTGCTCTCTCTCTTTTCTCTCTTTTTTGGTGTGTAAAAATGAGAGTTGAAGCTCTCCTTTTATAGCAAAAACCTCACTCTCTAAAGCCTACAATATTTGACAATTTGCACACCCTTTACACAATTTCAACAAGGTTGGCTACCAAACCAAACCAAGTCAATAAAATTGGCTACCAATATTTGTCCAATTCAACAAGGTTGGCTACCAAACCAAACCAAGTCAACAAAATTGGCTACCAAACCATTTGAATGAGATGGACACCATATCAATGAGCTCAGAACCACCATAGATTAATAAGTACACTGGAGTAAGTATTAATGAGTTCCAGCATAAGTATACTGGAACTCCAATAAATTATACTGGAACTCTGGAGTTCCAGTATAATATATCGGTCCAGCATAATATACTGAAAATTCATACACGGGTGCACCGATCTCCAGTATATTATGCTGGAACTTTTCGTGTTGCAGCAAAATAGTACTAGCTATTTTTCAATAACTTTGCAAATGCTGGCTATTTTTGAATGACCAGTCAGAAAACTTGCTAGCCCCTGCTATTTTTACCCAGACATGCAGGTTGGCCTTTATAATCTAATCCGAAAACAGCTGACCCGCCTTCATGACGAGCGCAATTTTAAAGATACTTTAGAAAAATAAAGTATCCTAAACATAAATAAAAAAGATAACTATATTTTCAAAAAGAAACAGAATTGTCTTCAAAGTATTTAGCAACTCTAACTTTTAAAAAATTAAAATATATTGAGTACAATTTTAATCTGTCTAATATAAAATTACTTATGAAGGATAAGAAGTCGATCTACATGCTAAAAAGAAACATACAATATTCCTAAATTCTAACTTAAATAAAAGTATAAATATATATTCCTAAAACTCCTACTATAATAAATGAGAAAATGTTTTTTAAGTAAGGAACCAAATTGTCTTCGATCCATAAAATCTAATTTAAGTTAAATAAAAGAGAAATTTATATTTTCAAGAAGGAATTAAATTATTTTCCATAAGACATATGAGAACTTATATAGCCAAATGTTTCTTTTGTTATAAAAAAATAAAATCAACATTCATAATTTAGGAACTTAACTATTTCCTTACGTTATTATTTTATAACTCGAGAAATATTTTTTTAATAATATTTGTGATTTTCACTGATTTTACTCATGCGCATGTACCCTAAGACTAGTATTTACTAAAGGTATAGATTTATGAAATTTTACATGCTATAGCTAATAATGCACCCTATTTATTTATAAATCAAATACTTTAAAAATATTATTATTTATTGCCATTTTTACGAAGTTCTTAGTAATTAGCAAGGGGGAAGGAATTTTATAGCAAAGTACAAATATACACAACTGATCCCTTAATTTTTCCTTCAACCCTCATTCTTCTCCATCAAGTCTCTCCCCCTTTCCCATCTCTCTTCGGCAAGACCGCCGTCTTCTACGGCGACTCACTGCCATGGCCAGATCTGTTCATATTTTCGGTGACTCACTTAGATTTTCTTCTTCTCTGGCGACTCTGCTTCAGATTTTTAAAAGCTCAATCTGTAGCCATGGCCAGATTTGTTCTCCTACTCCCTCTTCGCTTCAGATCTATCCACGACGCGATGGAAGATTTGATACATTGTATTCAATTTACTCAAAACTACAAGTTTCAGATCTATGTATCATTTGAAAAGTCAGAGGCGTGACGGAGGATTTGAGGGCCGAATTTTTGTTCATCTTCATTTTTAGTTTTAATACAATGTATACAATATTTTGTAATACAATATTTTGCTTGGCCGGAAGACGCCATCACCGGCGAACTTTTTTCTCTTCTTTGCTATTGAGTCACATACAATGATACAAATACATTATATTTTGTACAAATACACTCAAATATATTGTATTTTTGCCTGTATTTGTGTATTCCGAAGGTTATTTTTTGCTACACATCCCTATATTTTTTTTTAAATTTTTGTTGTCTGAATACAGCCGAAATAAATACAGTAAATTGAATAAAGTGTAAAAGCAACTACGAATAAGTATAGTGAATTGAATACAACCGAATATTACTGCCTTTGTAATTTTTCGTTGTTTGAATACAGTCGAATTGAATACAATGTATAATAGTTAAGAATGAATATAGATGAATTGCATATAGTATATACATCCGAATTGAATAGAGTGGTACACTCTATTTCTTGATTTTTTTGTTGTTTGAATACAATTGAATTCGATATAGTGAAATTGAATAAAATTCAATATTACGCTTTCCGTTATTAAACACCTGTAATCTTTATTTTAGGCGGATTACCTCACTGTATAAATACAGCCGCGTGAATACATGGAATACAAAATTAACACTCTGTTTGGATCATTGTTCCCTATCGTTTTATAATGTATTGTATTGTATTGTATCGTATTGTACCGTATCGTTTTATGAATACAATGTTTGGATAGATTGTATTGTTTGTTATTGTTAAATAATATTTTGTTGTTTGGTTTGACTGTATCGTACTGTACTGTAACTGATATGTTTACTAAAATACCCTCAATTGTTTAAATATTAAATTATCAAAATTATGTATAAAAATAATTTTAAAAAACAAAACAGAAGAAGGCAAAACACAATAAGGAAGCAAAACAAAGGAGCGAGACATAAAAAGGCAAAACAAAAGAGCACAACTAATTAGAATTGAGTTACAAGCAAATTAGGAGAAAAAATAAAACAGGAGGCAACAAAACACCTTTAACATTGGTCTGGAAAAAAACAAAGTAGGTTATAAGTTGGAGATTTGGAGTTAAAATAGAAAAAAGATAAAGGGTAAAATAGAATTATGGAATAATAAGTTAGGGCATAATTGGAAAGAAAAATAGGAAACAATCCCACCACACCAAATCGGTTGTTTCAAAAAAGGAGACTTTTCATTGTTCCGGAACAATAAATTTAACAATACAATACAACCAATTTTAATAAAACAATCATTATTTCGGGATAACAATACACTACAATACAACAAGGAACAACCATCCAAACAAGCTGTTAGTAGTATTTAACATCTCTGCTTTACATAGCAGGTTGGAGGTGTATAGTAAATGCAATGCCCCAACTTTCAATTAAATTGAATTTACTTCACTTGAAGAGCACGTCATGCAGAGATGGGTCCCATTCTAGTTCCACATTTAAGTTTTTGCCCTTTTAGATTCTATTGCAGTTGTTTACCTCCCCCTATATAACCGTCCACAATATTTACACCATTTTATGATCTCAAAAACAAGAAGAAAAAATTAACCCACAAATTTTGATCATCGTCCAAATGGTCTCCTTTCACACAACTCAAGTTCCAACACAAAGAAATGTTTTTCCAAATATAGAAGATTTGTCTAAGAAGAGAAAATGGGATGATGAATTCAAAGAAGAAGATCAAATTTCTTATGAAAAGCCACAGAAAGCCAAGACTATGACATCTTTATTCGGCACCCAGCTGCATCTCGAGACTCCACTGCCCTTGGAGTGGCAAAGATGCCTCGATATTATGGTATGCAATTTTATTTTCTCTAATTATGATGTCCCGGTCAGCTTGGACGTATCTAAAAATAATACTCCTATATTGTTAACATCTCCTAGCACATAAGAGAAGTTTCTAGTATAGTGGTAAATTGGTTTCAATAAAATATTTTTAAAGTTATAAGTTCAAATACTAGGCGAGATCATATTCTTGTTTATTTTTTAATTAATCCCTTTGTCAAAACTCTTGGCTCCGCTAGGTCACCAACATTTAGATAGATGTGGATAAATTACTTAGATGAAAATTGAATCCCCATCTCCTAGTATACTTTTTCAATTGTTTTATTGACCGTTAGGCCACACTCTTATTATATAATTAGTGTGCTTTTCTTTCAAGAAATGTTATGAAATTAGTTGGACTAGTTTTAATTTTTGTTTGCTGTTTTTTCAAAATGCAGTCTGGACATATTTATTTCTACAATACAAGGACACAAAAGAGGACATCAAGAGATCCAAGACTGAGTACTACTCCTGAGCCACCAACTCCAGTGCATATGAGTTTAGACCTTGAACTCAACTTATTACCATGTGGATCACCAGAAAAGAACCAAAATTCTTATTTCATTGGTAATAATAACAAGAATTCCAACATTAAAAAGAATAGTACTGAAGCTCAAGGTTTGATCACTCGTTCTCCCTCTTGGCTAACATTTGACGTGGATCAACAAGAGATGGTCACTGCTGTTTGCAAGAAATGTCATATGTTAGTAATGATGTCCACATCTTCACCAACATGTCCAAATTGTAAATTTGTCAATCCACCAGATGAAACCCCTCCTACCCTTTTCAAGAGAAGGCTAAGCTCCTTTTGATTAATTAATTAATTAATTAATTAATTAATTTAAGAATTATCCTAGTTAAATTCTATGGCACACTTAGAAAAGCTTATATATACTTTAAGTTATATGTATATACTTATGTTACCCTAAAAAAGCCTGATAAATGTATGATTCTCACTTCTTTGGTATCATGCATGATTTTGTAAAAAAGAATTTGGCTACTATTATTATATTGAAAATTTTGCAATATCAAAGGCTTTGAGTTAGTTTTGTTATGTTCGTTTTTCTTGGAATATGTGTGGACCGACACAGTCATAAGGTAGTTAATGTACTGCATATATTAGTTTCAACCTCCTCCTTTAATAGGCCATTAAAGTCTCAAGTTAATGGACCTAAAAATGGTTTCTTAAATACACTACTAGAAATTCGGCAAAAAGCGACCACATATAGCGACCAACGTTGATCGCTTATCTCAATATAGCGACCAAAACGCGTCCAAACAGGCTTGGCCGCTATTTTGGTGGTCCTTTTTGCTTAGCAACCAATGTTGGTCGCTAATTAGCAACCAACTTTGGTCGCTAAGGTAAAATGATCAAATGTTCAGTGTAAACAAAATACCGACCAACTTTGATCGGTATAATATTTTAATAATATAAATTTAGCGACCAACGTTGATCTATATATTTAAATTACGATATTTTTTTAATTGTTATAATTCAACAATTAGTGATCAACGTTGGTCTGTAAACTAAAATATATATTATTTTAAAAATATATATTTAACAATCTGGGTTCATAAGCGACCAACTTTGGTCGCTTATTTTTAATTTTTAAATTTTTTTTATAGATAAGCGACCAACCTTGGTCGCTAAATTTCCAGAATTTTTTTTAAATAAAATCTGGGTTCATTAGCGACCAACCTTGGTCGCCAATTTTTAATTTTTTAATTTTTTTTAAATATAAGCGACCAATCTTGGTCGCTAATTGCCATAAAATATTTTTTTAATAGGTTAGCGACTAACTTTGGTCGCTTTTCTGGGTAATAATTTTGGCATAAAATGCCTGTTTCGGCAGCTACACCACCTGCCAGCATACCAAAATCCCTAAATAACAATATAATTCAATTCATAAACTACAATTTCAATACCAAAATCTCCACGACAACAACAACACAACAACAACACAATTCAAAAAACACATTAAAACCAACAAATTAAAGTTCAATAGAACTAACAAATTAAACTAACAATGCTAAGTTAACGCTTATTACAACTAGTTCAAAACCAGTTCTATTTGTTTAGTTCAAAGTATATAAAAGTCAAGGAGTGTTTTGTACAACATCATTATCATCACCGTCTGATGAAGATTCATCAACAAGACGATATACAGAAGGGTCTACTTGTCGAGGACGGGAAGAACAATCACGGGGAGGACGGGAGGAACGAGCACGGGGAGGACGGAAGGAACACTCACGTTCAAGTCGAGCCTCTGGCGATAATTCACGAGACCGGAGAATCGGAAAAGCTCTAGAAGCTAGGAGATTTTTGAGCTGAGCTTGCATGCCATGGTACTGAGCTTGCATGCCAATGTACTGAGCATCTCTAAGCTTTTCTCTTTCCTTGGCCGCTTCTAGCTCGGATGTGAGCTTTGTCACAGTCTCCCGCATAGCCGAGAGGGTCTCCCCATCAAGTTGCTTGCCTTGCGAGGAAGTCCCTATTCCTTGCATTTCACACTTATAGCGATGAAATTTCTTAGTAGGAAGCCCGTATACCTTCCCCCATTTTCGACCGCCAGCAGCATCCATCCATATTCTTTCAGCATCCTCGTCCGAAGGTTGGATTGGCTCGCCCGACTCATTAGGTGGCTGACTGCGTATGAATTCCTCCACGTTAGCTGTGAAGCGACCCTATAAGAAAAATTACATTGAATTAGTATTTCAAAATTTATATAAAAGTAAATCAAAATACTTAATGAAAAGTGAAAACTTACATGTACAGTCGAGGCTCGATCCTCGACCCACCTTTCTTGATCCGTCTCTTTCTTCTTCTTTACAATATGAGTCTCCTTGAATAGCTCATCTTGGTTCATTGGACGCCCCAACTTCTTTTCCTGAAAACTCATAAATTTTTAGTTAATAAACAGTATAGATATACTTTGAAAATTAAAATAAATTAAGCAATTACGTACCAATCTTCTTTTTATTGTCCCTAGGCTGATCGCACCTCCAGTGTGCAAGGAGCCTCACTTCTCAGATGCGCGAGCTTTCTTTCCTTTTTCGATCTTCTCTAAGGACTTTGTGGTAAGCCATTGCCTTTGCAAATCCTCCCATAAATATTGAAGCAACCAGTCAGGCTTCTGGTTCAACTTTCTAGCTTTGGAGAAACTATGCGACAACCGCTTGCGAGCTTTGTGATGAAAATTTGCAGCCACTTCCGCGCTATAGCGATGTTCCCATACACACTTGCTCTGTATTTCCAAAGTTAAATATTATATGGAAATATCATAAATATAAATAATTATACTGCTTAAAAGAATATTTATACCTTAAATTGATTGAAAAATTTGCTCCTTCAGCNTGCTGAACCATCCATGGAAGAATCACCAGAGTTGTTGCCACTTCCAGCAAGCTTCCTCAGATAATTCATAAGATCGGACATGAAATCTAAGTCGATGAGTTGGCAAAATTTCCCAATTCCATTAAGACAAGGAGCAAGAAGTGGATGACTTCCAGGTGCCTGAGGTGAAGAACCTGCTTCTGATCTGAGTAATAATAACATAGAAGTTACTTTTTGAGACAGCATTAAGTGAAAAGGCATTAAGTGATAACACAGTGGTCAAGTATAGTATAGACTGTACTGATGCAAGAGCTAATAAAGCAAAATTTAAACATAACATCCAAGATGCTTTGGATATCCAAAACCAGTATGAGTTTCTTGTGATAACAAACTCAAACTGAATTAAGACTTCAGCAACCTGCACCATAAGCACTAATTTCTGTTAGATAAGTTTTATTTCAAATCAGTTAATGTAGTTCTACAAGCTGACCTTATGTTCCAGCACTTGGAAAGATGTAAAACATCACCCAGTGAACGTCAGTAGCAATTTATTCGGGATTAGAACTTACATCACATAAATCTCTGCAAGCATGTCTTTATTATGTTTAGTTATGATGGCTACTATCGAGTGTAATTATGTAGTCATACAATAATTGTAACACTATAACTAGAGGAATTAGGAAGTCATCTCCCAATCCTAGAATTAGTGGAATTAGGAATGATATAAATGAGGTTAGAAGTCCGATAATCAATAGGAGATAATGGGGCAAGAAGTCTCATGATATATGAGAGATGCAAACAAAAGTTTGGTATTTAAGTTGAGACGGGTAGAGCGGCAGGCCATTATCCACCAAATTCCGTAACATGCACCACTGTGCCTCGGGAATTTCTCGGTTATCCAAAAAAACTTCTGTAGCTTTCCCCTTTTCCCCCATCATGGATATAGATCATAGTCTTTGTTTTCATTTAACCTCCAGATACAATACGCAGACAACTAAAGGAAATATCACAATCATATGAAGAATTTGCAATATAATAGAAAATGCATAACTATCTGAGAACACAAAGGGAAACCAAATATGCTAGAAACATATCAATATCAGTAACCAAAATTAATTTGAAATCAAGACAACACAAATGCATCCGTGAAAGCATAATAATGGCTTGGGGCTCATGAACTATTCTTGATAGAAAGAAAAAGCAGAATGGCAGATGTATTCATATAACAAATAAAGATTCTATAACAGAATCATTCCCAATTTCAGATGGATTAGTAAAAATTTCAAAAAGATGGAGACTGAATCCTCCAAAAAACTACCAGGACCTGTCTTCTTCTTTATTTTCTTTTACAAGTAAATCAATTAAAATTAGAAAGAAAATGGAAGGTGGCCTTCTTTCTTCCTCCTATTCATCTTCTTCAGATATCTCTTCTGGTTTCATAAAATGGCCTTTACTGCAAAGTTGATTCGTCCTCTTCTTTGTATACCATTAATGGCTAGTTATAGTTTTGCATAGAGAAAGGACATGAATGACTGGTTTGACAGTCATGTGTTCTTTTCTCCTAGGATTTCATTTGTCTTTCTTCTTTTTTATATAAAAGCTAGATAGCTCCCTGTAAAGGATCATGTTTTTGTGTGAGATTCTCCACTTTACTATACACCTTGTATGAGGGGATTTCTCATTAAATCAATAAAATTACCAACTTCATCAAAATAATAATAAACGCCAGGTAGCACTTAAAAAGGTGGAGTCCTGGTATTTTCTCACAGGGGAACTAGTTATATGATGTGGTTCAAGTTCATATCTGGTGGGTTCATGGTAAGTGAATTCATTATTTGACATGCTCCATTTATATCATCAGCAAAATGAACATACCGAGGCCTTAATGCATGCTTTAGGACACGAAAGAACGTCTGAAAGACAGCTGATAATGCATCAGACTGCATCCTTCTCCTTTCAGTGATATCGGTAGTTAATGAAGCAGCCTTCAATTCTGCAGTGACCTGTAAAAACATGAAGATGTGCAAATGAAGTTATAGTAACCAAGCCAAATAACAGATTATGTTGGCGAAATAATACCTCTTCTCGTGTCTTTGACATCATCTCTTTCCGTGCTNAATTTCTTAGTAGGAAGCCCGTATACCTTCTCCCATTTTGGACCGCCAGCAACATCCATCCATATTCTTTCAGCATCCTCGTCCGAAGGTTGGATTGGCTCGCCCGACTCATTAGGTGGCTGACTGCGTATGAATTCCTCCACGTTAGCTGTGAAGCGACCCTATAAGAAAAATTACATTGAATTAGTATTTCAAAATTTATATAAAAGTAAATCAAAATACTTAATGAAAAGTGAAAACTTACATGTACAGTCGAGGCTCGATCCTCGACCCACCTTTCTTGATCCGTCTCTTTCTTCTTCTTTACAATATGAGTCTCCTTGAATAGCTCATCTTGGTTCATTGGACGCCCCAACTTCTTTTCCTGAAAACTCATAAATTTTTAGTTAATAAACAGTATAGATATACTTTGAAACTTAAAATAAATTAAGCAATTACGTACCAATCTTCTTTTTATTGTCCCTAGGCTGATCGCACCTCCAGTGTGCAAGGAGCCTCCCTTCTCAGATGCGCGAGCTTTCTTTCCTTTTTCGATCTTCTCTAAGGACTTTGTGGTAAGCCATTGCCTTTGCAAATCCTCCCATAAATATTGAAGCAACCAGTCAGGCTTCTGGTTCAACTTTCTAGCTTTGGAGAAACTATGCGACAACCGCTTGCGAGCTTTGTGATGAAAATTTGCAGCCACTTCCGCGCTATAGCGATGTTCCCATACACACTTGCTCTGTATTTCCAAAGTTAAATATTATATGGAAATATCATAAATATAAATAATTATACTGCTTAAAAGAATATTTATACCTTAAATTGATTGAAAATTTGCTCCTTCAGCGAGAATGGGAATTCACTCCAAGTTGCATAAGGGCCATCATAAAGCTTTCTGGTGGCTTTGGTGATTATCCTCGTAGTAATATTTCTCGGGATGAACCTGCAATTTAACTAAAAAAACACATTAATATCTTAGTACAAACTGTAGAAAACAATAAACGTAAAAATAACAAATAACTCTTACCCATCACCCTCAGGGACTATGATGATCCTGCCATATTGATCATAATGCACCTCCTCGTCATCATCAGCATCACCATCCGAAGCATGTATATCAGAGGCATGTGTGGAAGGTGTAGGGGGGACAGAGCTACTATCTCGCAGGCGAAGGCCTAAAATAGATGGAGTCGCTGATGAAGATGGTTGCGATCCCAGTGACTGTGACATAGCTGGATGGACCGCAAGTGGCTGTGATACTGATTTCTGTGACCCGAGTGGTTGTGACACTGATGGCTGTGATCCATGTGGATCTGACATGGATCGATGCGATCCATGCGATGTAGATGGCTGCGATCCACGTGGTCGTGAGGCAGCTGGACTGTATGCCGGACGTATAGTCCTATGGCCCTGTGACGAAAGACCTGGTGTCTGCACGAAGGTGTAGGGCTCGTGATGCTGTGGTAGCTCAGAATAGCCCTGGGGTGGAGGATAAGACATAGGCTTAGGCATAGGCATCTCTAAAGAGGGTGGAAAAGATTGAGTATTATCTTCTACCCTCCTCTTTGGTTTCCTAGCCTTTTCTCGACCCCGAGAACAACAGGGTCATTGTTACCTCGACCCTTGCCTGTCATCTGCATAATATAATACATATTTAGATTGAAACATATAAGAAACTAGCTATAAATGAGAGTTATTAAAGAAACTGACTTTTTAAAGCTCATCGACGTATTGTTCCTCGTCCGAGAATTCTTCTTCCTCACTAGTTTGAGCTTCATCAGTTGATTCTTCTTCCTTGTTTTCTATAATTCTTACTTCATTTATATCAACTTCTTCCAATATGTGTTCAGGATGTTCCAAATCATTTTCTAAAATTTCGTCCACTATTTGGTGAACACTGGAGATATCGTTTTGATATGCAACATCTAACACATTCTCGACTTCCACCCTACCTACATGCTTAGTTTTTATTACAACCCACCAATCGGACTTATTCCGCCGTAATGGATAAGGAGCATAATACACTTGCCTAATATTATATGCAATTATGGAAGGATCATAGTGATCATACTCCCTCGTGTGATTAATCTCAATTATGTTGTATTGATTGTGTACTCTTGTACCTCTTCTTGGATTTGGGTCAAACCACTTGCATCTAAAGAGTATCAATTTTTTAAGTGGCCAACCTGTATATTCTAATTCTATTATTTCTTTGAGCACACCATAATAATCAATATCTCCAACTTGGTTGCCATCACCACCTTGAACCCACACCCCGCTGTTGTTGCTATTTTTATTTTTAGAGCAATCCTCTGTATGAAACTTATAACCATTCACAACGTACTTAGACATTGTTGTAACCTCAAGCCCAGGTCCCCAAGATATATCTTTCAAAAGTTGATTTACACCATTATTTGGATCATTTACCTACATATTGTTAAAAAAATTCATAAGTTAGCATAACTTCCAAATATTGTTTACCTACATAGTGTTAGAATATTTTAAGGATAAACTTACAAATTGTTTGAACCACGTATCAAATCTCGTATATACAGCATCATGGCCAAATTGACCCACGAAGTGACTGTGACACATCAAATATTTTTAGTAGTTACATTGAGATGTAATAACAGTAAATTTTATATTTTGATAACTACTAAATCAATACTTACTTGAGAAATGGTACAACTTCGGGAAAATTTAGCAACACATGAAGTGTAGCTGACTTGTACTCCATATCACTCAAATTTCTCTTTCTAACTGCCTTAGAACATCGGCCTGGTTGATTGAATATGGACATAGGCGGATCTAATGGATCATTCGAATGTGTGCCTATTGGGCCTATTCCTAGCACATGGCACATTACTCTCAAAATAATAAGAGCAAAAATGAGCAGTTTCCTTTGCAAGATAAGCTTCGCATATAGATCCTTCAATCATATTCCTCTGCTTAACAAATTGTTTGCATTTGCCAATTGTCCTACATAATTTCAGGTTAGCCAAGAACATTCAAATAAAACAGAAAATTACATCAAACTTATAATATTACCTCTCAAAGGGATACATCCATCTGCATTGAACATGCCCTCCAAGTCGTGCCTCATGTACAAGGTGGATTGGAAGGTGTTCCATCACATCAAAAAAATCACATGGAAATATCTTTTCCATCTTAGTAGAATTTACACGAATGTTCTGATCCATCCGGAGTAGGTTTTCTTCCCTTAATGTGGAAGAACACAAGTCTTTGAAAAACAAACTAATCTCTGTGATGGGTTTCTAGATTCTTTCAGTCAAACGACAAAATGCAATAGGCACTAAGGTCTCCATGAAAATATGACATTCATGAATTTTCAAATGGCTCAACTTCCCTACCTCCATATCAACTTTTTTTCCAAGATTCGACGCATAACCCTCAGGCATCTTCAATTTCGTTACCCAATCACAAATTTGCCGTCTTTCCTCCAAAGTGAATGTGTAACTTGCTTTGGGCTTGAATATCTTACCATTGTTTTCTGTCTACAAGTATAATTCAGGCCGCCTGCAATATTCTTCTAAGTCCATTCTAGCCTTCGGGTTATCCTTTGTCTTACCTTTAACATCCATCACTCTGTTGAACAAATTGTCAAAATAATTCTTCTCAATATGCATGACATCAAGGTTGTGATGGAGAAGATTATCCTTCCAATAAGGCAACTCCCAAAATATACTCTATTTCGTCCAATTATGAGTAACACCGTACCCGGGGAACCTATAAGGTGGAGCTTCATGTCACGACCGAAGATCCACCAAGGGTCGTGATGGCGCCGGACACCGCTGTCAGGCAAGCCAACCAAATTACTTAATTAAATTCTCGTTTTAAATATTTCTGAAATCTCTTCTTTTATACGTTTAAGCTATACATAGTAAATTTTACTGAATAAGAAAATGAAACCTTTAACAACTTTGAAAAAAAATTCTGAATAAACCCATAGACATCCCCAGAACCCGGTGTCACAAGTGCATGAGCTACTTCTAAGAGACAATACAATACAACATCCGTCCGGAAATACAATTGGACAGAAAATAAATACAATACACTGAAAGAGACTATACTAGCTGCGGGTCGCCTCGAGTAATGCAGCTCACCTAGTCCCAGTATCATCCATGCTGCTACGCCTAGTAGGCCACTAGAAGTACTTGTGCCTGTGCAACAAAAATGCACAGCAAGTGTAGCATGAGTACGAAAACAACGTGTACTCAGTAAGTATCTCGTCTAATCTCGAAGAAGTAGAGACGAGAGGTCGACTTCGACACTTACTAGTGGTCCAATAATGTGATATCAATAATAAATTAAATCGTGGACTTTTATAAACATGATTGTAATTCAATGGGATGAAGCAAGTAATTCTTTCTTTTATAGGAAATCTCCAAATTTCTTGAAGTCCTTTATACAAATATTCTCAAGCCAGGAAGAGGCAATAACAACTTTAATAAGTTCAAGGCAGCAATACAAGCATGCGCAAATCATGCCGAGGTCGTACAGCCCGATCCAACATAAATGTAAAATGTGCTCTGCCGAGGGTCGAGCGACCCGAACCATAGATGCATCTATTATCCCGCTTGTGAATCATACATGCGACGCGGTCAAATATAAATAAACACGACAATCAGTCAATCATGAATTTATCAGGGAACAATTACCCAAGGAAAAGCCAATTCTCTTTCACTAATTCAAGAAAATGTAGTTTAATCTTCTTAGAAATTCATTTACCAATTCGATAGGATTTAAGAAATTCAATTTGTCGATAAGATCACAAATATTCCAAGTATAGCATGTTTTTGGGTCCTAGACTACCAGGACAATAACATAATAGTAGCTATGCACGGACTCTCGTCACCTCGTGCGTACGTAGCCCCCACAAATACGAGCACATAACCAATTAATTCACCTATGGGGACAATTCCCTCTTACAAGGTTAGAAAGGAGACTCACCTCGCTCCGAAGATCCATAACCGGCATTCTACGCCCTTCCGAAGACTCAGATGGATGCACAACGCTCCAAAACAATTAATATATGCTCAATTACTCATTACAATCCAATATATAATAATTCCTAACCTCGATCGAAAAGTTAACAAAAATGCCCTCGGGCCCACGTGCCCGGATTCCGAAATTTATCGAAGATAGAGTCTACCCTTGAAATCACGAACTCAAATATATGATTTTTTCTTAATTCCATACCCAAAATCGTGGTCAAATTCCAAGAATATCAATTTTCTAGGTTTTCCCTCAAACCCCAAGTTTTCTACAAATTTCCATGTCCAAATCTGTATATAATCATGTATTTAACTCAAAACTAACATAAATTACTTACCTCATGCTTGGTGGTGAAAATGGAACCTCAAAGTTGCTCCAAATCGGCTCCAATGGAAGAAAATGGGGTTGAAATGAACCCAACCCCCGATTTAAAAGAACCTCACTGCCTCCAGCATTTCCGCACCTGCGGTCCCCTGACCGCTTCTGCGGTTCCGCAGGTGCGAGCCACTCCACCGCTTCTGCGGTCTTCCTCCAGTTGCCCTAGCCCGCTTCTGCGCTCCTCCTTCCGCAGGTGCGGTCCCGCATCTGCGGCGAAATGACCGCATCTGCGGCAACATGCCTAGCCGCCCAATTCCGCTTCTGCGGCACGAAGGCTGCTTCTGCGGCTCCGCACCTGCGGCCCTATTTTCGCAGGTGCGGTTACACTAGCAACCAGCAACTTCAGCTCCTCCAAAATTTTATTTTCGATCCGTTAACCATCCGGAATCCACCCGAGGCCCCCGGGACCCCAACCAATCGTAAAACACATTACGGACTTGCTCGAGGCCTCAAATCATTTCAAACAACACTAAAACCAAGAATCGACCTCCAATCCAAGCTTTATGAACTTTAGAATTTCAAACTTCCACTTTCGATGTTTAGACCTATCAAATCACGTCCGACTGACTTCAAATTTTGCACACAAGTCATATTCGACATTATGAACCTATTCCAACTTCCGGAATCGGATTCCGACCCCGTTATCAGAAAGTCCACTTCCGGTCAAACTTCTCAAAAACCTTCAAATTTCTATCTTTAGCCAAATGGCTCCAAAATGCTCCACGGACATCCGAATTCACTTCCGATCACGCTCCCAACTCCAGAATCACCATACGGAGCTACTTCCAGAGTCGGTATTCCAAACGGACATCGATAACACTAAAATGCACTTCAACCCAAACTTATGAAATTTCATCCAAAATGCCAACTTCCACAATAGGCGCCAAAACGCTCCCGGGTCACCCAAAACCCGATACGCCCAAGTCCAAAATCATCATATGAACCCGCTGGAACCTTCAGATCGTGATTCTGAGGTCGTTTACTCTGAAATCCAATCCTAGTCAATTCTCTCAACTTTTAGCTTCCGAAATGAGAATTTCCTTTCCAAGTCAACTCCGAACTTCCCGAAATTTAATTCCGACCATGCATACAGGTCATAATGCCTGAATTGAAGCTGCTCATGGCCTCGAACTGCTGAACGGCATGCTAGGGATCAAAACGACCGGTCGGGTCATTACACTTCAGTAACTTTACTGAAGTTCTGGACCCTCTCCCAAATTTCTTCACCTGAAAGTATCGTAGGTGGAGAATCATATTCCATTTTATTCTTTTTGAGTGCATTTTTCATCCTTCTAAACTCATGATCAGGAGGCAAGAATTGACGATGACAATCAAACCATGATTGCTTTCGGCCATGTTTCAAAGTGAACGCTTTACTATTTTCCATGCAGTAAGGACAAGCTAGCTTCCCAGCAGTCATCCACCCAAACAACATTCTATACGCAGGAAAATCGTTAATTGTCCACATTAAATTAACACGCAAATTGAAATTCTGCTTGGTTGATATGTCATATTTTTCAACACCATCGTACCATAATTGTTTTAGCTCATCAATCAAAGGTTGCAAATATACAACAATCAAACCTTTCGGATTACGTGGACCGGGGATAATACAATTTAAGAATATATGGACTAGTCATGCATAACTCGGGTGGTAGATTATAAGGTGTAAGAAAGATAGGCCAACATGAATATGGTGTCGCAGATACAGAAAAAGGCGTGAAGCCATCCGCACACAGACCTAACCGAATGTTCCTTGGTTCACTAGCAAAATCTAGATGTGTCCTATAAAAGTGCTTCCAAGATTCTCCATCTGAAGGATGACACACAACACCAGGTGGTCTTCTATTTTAAAAGTGCCATCTCATATGAGGAGCAGAACTCATCGACGCATATAACCTCTTTAACCTAGGTATAAGAGGTAAATAATGCATCGCCTTGATAGCGACCATATTCCCGCTAGAAAGCCTCTTGAAACGAGGCTTTTCGCAAAATTTACAACTGTTTAAATTTGCATCATCTTTATAATATAACATGCAACCATCTTCACAACAATCAATTCTCATTGAAGAAAGTCCTAACTTAGAAACTAATCTCTTTGCCTTATAGAAATCACCAGGTAATTTGATATTAGGGTCAACTAGTTCACTCATAAGGTCAATGAAAGAGTCCATGGCTGCTTGAGAAATATTCCAATCAGATTTGATACTTAGTAATCTAACTGCAACAGACAGCTCAGAGTGCGGACTTCCATTACGTAGTGGACGACTAGCTTCCTCTAACTATTAATAAAAACGTTTTGCGCCATCATTAGGAGTTTGTTCAACATTTTCATTGGGCTCACTGATAATAGGCTAGATTTATGTAATTTGGCGATTGTTTATGCCCCAGCTTGATTATGTTTCAATGTGATAATATAGTTAAACGATGAAAAATGGGCTCTAATTGTGAATTTCACACGTTGCAGGAGTGAGGAGCTTGTATGAGGCCTTAAAGCTGTGATTGGAGCTACATTGAAGCAAGAAAAACCCCTAGGAGCTGAGTACGCGAGAAGACGAGAAAAAGAATAGATGAAATGAAGGCATGGACTAGCGCGTCCACTAGCGCGACCGCGCTAGCCCAGATGGTCGAGGCAGAATGATAGGGCATATGCGCGGTCATTAGCGCGACCGGGCTAGCCCAGTTCCGGAATAGTAATTTTCAAGGGTAAACTTGGAAGTCTGGGGGTAAATTCACTTAACCTATAGAAGGTCAAGCTCGCCCAAGGATTGATTATCAAGGTTTTCATAACTTAGTTGAAGGCAAGGAGAGGCAAGAGGCAGGGAGGATAATTCAACATCGAGTTCTTCCTTTCTTCCTTATGTTTTTACGATTTGTGATGACTTTGAATATTGTTATGATGAACACTAGTATGAGTAGCTAAATATTTAGTCTAAGGTTTTGATGGAAACTATTGAAGGATGAACTTCTTGTTATGTTAATATAGTTTGCCCGGTTTAATCTCTGTTTGTTCAACTATGTTCTTATTGTAGTTAATTGATAGGATCCTCAATTAGCTGTGCCTATTTAGTGTGCATAACTCGGGAGAGAGTGCATATTTAGGTCAATTGTTGAACAACACCACTCCCAAAGTATATGAGGGATCAATAACCGAGGGTTTAAAGGCGGGATTAGGGATAACGAAGCCTTGGGTATGATCTAAAGTGAGTTGTAATAAACAAGCCAGCTAGTGTATCTCGGGAGAGTGCTTCTAGTAAATTTATGTGATTACTCGGGAGAGATTTACGGTAATAATAGTGCTCATGATTGATAGAGATGATTAGGCAAATCTATGTGAAGCATAACCGGAAGGGATTCCATCAATAGGGGAAATCATAACCTTAAAACCTTCTCTTAATTGTTTACAAATTAATCATAGTTAGTTTTCAGCTCTTATTTACTTTCATTCTTAGTTAGTAGAAATACCATCAATTGTTATTTACAACGTTTGGGAAGTTGATTCCGTGGAATTTAGTAAGTCTAACGAGAGTAATTGATAGGTTAATTCCTTGTGGGTTCGACTCTAGGCTAAATATTCAGATTATATTTGCAACGTCCGCGTGTCCTTTTTATAAGGCATAGTTGGGCTTGATCAAATTTTGGCGCCGTTGCCGGGGAATTAATGGTGTTATCAATTACAATTGAAAGAAATACAGAAATTCTTAGTGTAGTCAGTTTTCTCTATACCCAATCTATACATTGAAATTTCAAAGTTTGTTGACTTGGTTGTACAGGTGCATGCCTAGAAACTCAACGAGAACTGGTGAAGTATTCGAAGCTTTATCTGATCCCGAGAAAGTTTTTAAGGCCTTGAACCGGGCCAACCGGAAAAGCAAACAGCAACAAACAATTGAACAAATCGAACTGAACATGGGAGATCACGAAGGAAAACCACTGGCACCTATAGCGCCACCGGCACCTATTATGCCAGAGGCTGCTCTCTATGACTAGGCACAACCCACAGCTGAAAATCTGGCCACAGCGATTGTAATCCCGCAGATACAGGCTGAATCATTCCAAATCACGAATAACATGTTGCACTTGTTGCAAAACAAGGGACTATTTTCGGGTTCACAAGTCGAAGATCCTCAATAGCACTTGAAGAATTTCCTGTCAATCTGCAAAACCCAAAGGCAGCCCAATGTAACTCCGGAAGCAATCAAGCTGTTATTGTTTCCTTTCTCAGTGACAGGATCTGCCCAGACCTGGCTAAACTCACTCCCCATAAAATCCATAACAACCTGGGAGGAGTTAGTCAAGCAATTCCATAACAAGTTCACCCATCCAACAAGACTACTCAACAAATTGATGAAATTTTGAGTTTTAAACAGAGACCAATGGAGACACTGCATGAAACATGGGAACGCTTCAAAGGGATGCTGGTTATATGTCCACACCATGGTGTCCCAGATCTGATGTTGGGACAGCGGTTTTACATGGGATTGTCAGATAGCGTGAAGAACATAGTTGATGCTTCAGCTGGTGGAGCATTTTTGAGCAAAACATGGAGAGAAGGCCAGAGTCTGCTTGACAAGATGGCACAGAATTCGGGATGGACAACAAGAAATGCACCTATCACCCTAGTGGTTCCTCGGTGCCCTTAGATCCATCCAACTCTATGGCTGAAAATATGGCCACCTTATTGACACAGATGAGTATACTCACCAAAAAGGTGGAAGAGTCAGGGCAGAAGCAACAGGTACACATAGTAGACACTACCAATGGGGGCTTGTGCGCATCTTGCATTAGTCAGCCAATTGGTAACCAGTGGCATGCAGAACATGATCATCGTCACTACCCTGAAGACATGAACTATGTGTCTAATTATGGAGACCAGAGACAGGGTGGTCAAAATTGGGGTCAGCAGCAACAGCCATACAGGCCAGTCCAGCCACAGTTCAACAATGGAAACATAGGAGGTATGAGACCTCCTAATAATATGGCACCTTACCAAAGGCCATAGGGATACAATAATCAGAATCAGCAGCAGGGGTATCATCCTCCTCAGCAGCAGTATGGTGGACGGCAGGAAGATGGGTTTGCTAGACTCGAAGCAATGATGCAGCAGGTTATTGGGTCTAATGCAAAAATTAGTGAAAGAGTAGATGCACATGATTCAACTATCAAGAATATTGAAGTGCAGATGGGCCAAATTTCGATGTCTCTAAACAATCTCCCTTATGGGACATTACCTGCAGAAATCCAGATAAACCCAAAAGATCAAGGCCCTAAGTAGCTGATGGCAGTGAGTCTACGTAATGGCAGAGATTTGGATGTAGAGCAAGAAAGGGCTCGAGAAACCAAACATGCTGAGACACTTATACCAGTGCCTATTGAGCTAGATCAGTCAACGAAACTGACAGAGGTGTCCAGCCTGCCCAGGAAGAACAGAACATTCAGATTGAGGCTGAGAAAGAAGCTGAGACAGCCCAGGAACAGGTAGTTGAGGTGGCAGCTGATAAAGAGCAATCCCAAATCATTGGGAAGAAGAGACCTCCTGCACCATTCCCTCTGAGGCTGGCTAAGTACCAAAAAGAGGAGCAGTACAAGAAATTCTTGGAGATGCTGAAACAAATCCAGGTAAATATTCCATTGATAGATGCTTTGAAAGAGATGCCTGGGTATGCAAAAATGATGAAAGACTTAATGTCCCGAAAATTTGATTTCCAAGAATTGGACATGGTGACTCTTACTCAGACCTGTAGTGCAGTGGTGACTAAACCAATTGCGGAGAAGCTATCTGACCCAGGAAGCTTTACAATTTCCTGCACTATTGGTAATTCTGCTTTCGCTAAGGCACTTTGTGATCTAGGGGCCAGCATAAATCTTATGCCCCTAGCGATTTATAAGAGGCTGGGGATTGGAAGAGCTAGGCCCACCTCTATGTTGTTGCAGCTGGCTTACAGGACCGTAAAAAGACCTTCTGGTATCCTGGATGATGTGTTGATTTAGGTAGGGAAATTTGTGTTCCCTGCAGATTTTGTGATCTTAGACTGCAAGGTGGATGAAGAAATTCCCATAATTTTGGGAAGGCCGTTCTTAGCCACTGGGAGAGCTCTCATTGATTGTGAGACGGGGGAGCTCAAGATGAGACTGAACGACGAAGAGATAACATTCAATGTGCAGAATCTATGAGGCGACCAAGTGAATTTGCCAATTGCTCTCTTATTGATGCCGTGGATGTAATTGTAGAAACTGATGATGAGGTGCTGACTATTGAGGACCCCATGGCTGCATGTCTGATGAATTTAGATGAGGTGAATGGAGAAGAACTGGCAGAATGGGTGTTGGCGTTAGAGGGCAGAGGGTTCTGGGATAGAACTCTTGAATTTGAGCCCTTACACTTAGAAAATAGAGAAACTCCTCCAGCTAAGCCATCCATTGAAGAACCACCAAAGCTGGAATTGAACCCATTGCCCGCCCACCTCAGGTATGAGTTCCTTTGACCCGACTCCACATTACCAGTTATTATCTCATCCAGTTTGTTAGATGTGCAGGCACAACAACTCTTGCAGGTACTCAAGGAGTGTAAGACTACCATTGGGTGGACCATGGCAGACATTAAAGGGATCAGCCCCGCCTACTGTATGCATAAAATTCTGCTGGAAGAGGGACACAAACCTTCCAGGGAACATCAAAGAAGGCTGAACCCCAACATGAAGGAAGTGGTGAAGAATGAAGTGATAAAGTGGTTAGATGCGGGAATCATTTTCCCAATCTCTGACAGCAGCTGGGTTAGTCTGGTACAATGTGTGCCTAAGAAGGGTGGCATGACAGTGATCAAAAACGATAACAATGAACTGATCTCAACACGAAGCGTCACGGGCTGGAGAATTTGCATGGATTACAGAAAGTTAAATCTAGCCACCCGGAAAGACCCCTTCCCACTTCCCTTCATTGATCAGATGTTAGACAGATTGGCAGGGAGGTCGCACTTCTGTTTTCTAGATGGGTACTCAGGTTACAATCAGATCTCCATCGCACCTGAGTACAGAGAAAAGACCTCTTTCACTTGCCCTTATGGCATTTATGCCTTTCGGAGGATGCCATTTGGCCTATGCAATGCACCCGCCACATTCCAAAGGTGCATGATGGCCATATTCACTGACATGGTAGAGGACATAATGGAGGTATTCATGGATGATTTCTCAGTGGTGGGGAACTCATTTGATGAGTGCCTTATAAATCTGACTCGTGTGCTGAAACGGTGTATTGAGACTAACCTGGTTCTTAATTGGGAGAAGTGCCATTTCATGGTACAAGAGGGCATAGTCTTGGGGCACCGGGTGTCAAGTAAAGGAATTGAGGTGGATCGTGCTAAAGTTGACGTGATAGCAAAGCTGCCACCTCCAACTTCAGTCAAGGCAATCAGGAGCTTCCTCGGGCATGCCGGTTTTTACCGGAGATTCATAAGAGACTTCTCAAAAATTGCCAACCCTCTCTGTAAGTTGTTAGAAAAAGATCACCCTTTCTTGTTTTCTGATGATTGCAGGGTAGCATTCGAGGAGCTGAAAAAGAGGCTGGTCACAGCACCAATCATTGTTGCCCCCGACTGGGAGCAGCCATTTGAACTCATGTGTGACGCCAGTGACTACGCAGTGGGGGCAGTGCTGGGACAGCGGAAAGACAAACTAATGCATCCAATCTACTATGCAAGTAGAACGCTGAGTGGAGCCCAGCTGAACTACACTGTGACGGAGAAGGAGATGTTGGCGGTAGTGTTTGCTTTCGATAAATTCAGATCATACCTGATCGGCTCTAAGGTAATTGTATACACTGACCATGCAGCTCTCAGGTATTTGATTGAGAAGAAGGAATCTAAACCGCGCCTAATTCGTTGGGTGCTGTTACTCCAAGAGTTCGACCTCGAAATTCGTGACCGTAAGGGCACAGAAAATCAAGTCGCTGATCATCTATCACGACTTGAGTGAGCTAAAAATTCAACTGAGGTTGAGGACATTCTGGAAACCTTTTCAGACGAGCAACTGCTCGCGACCAATCTTGAGGAAGTGCCATAGTATGCAGACTTTGCAAATTACATGGTGTGTGGCATAGTTCCTTATGATCTGTCCTCGGTACAAAAGAATAAGTTTTATCGTGACTGTCGCATGTATTATTGGGATGAACCTTATCTGTTTCGAATATGTGTTGATAATATGATCCGGAGGTGTGTCCCCGAGATAGAACAATCTTCTGTTTTGCAAGCATGTCATGCATCGGCGTATGGAGGACATTTTGGAGGAGTCAGGACAGCTGCGAAAGTGCTAGAGGCCGGTTTATTTTGGCCAACAGTGTTTAAAGATGCACACCAATGGGTGAAAGGTTGCAATGAATGTCAGCGAACTAGGAACATTTCCCGTCGCCATGAAATGCCCATGAACCCGATTCAAGAGGTGGAAGTGTTTGATGTCTTGGGGATTGACTTCATGGGCCCCTTCGTCAGCTCCTTTGGCAATAAGTACATACTTGTTGGTGTAGACTATGTGTCCAAATGGGTAGAAGCTGCAGCACTTCCCACTAATGATGCAAGAGTAGTGGTGGGGTTTTTGAAGAAGAACATATTCACCCGGTTTGGGACACCGAGAGCTATAATCAGTGACGGAGGCACCGACTTCTGTAATCGAGCTTTTGAGAAGTTGCTAGCGAAGTATGATGTGCGTCACAGGGTGGCAACACCGTATCATCCGCAGACAAGTGGACAAGTGGAAGTCTCTAATAGGGAGATAAAGAGTGTACTGACTAAGACAGTAAACGCCACAAGAACTGATTGGGCGAAAAAGCTAGATGATGCACTCTGGGCTTATAGAACTGCTTTTAAAACACTAATTGGTATGTCACCATATAAGTTGGTGTTTGGGAAGGCCTGCCACTTGCCAGTGGAGCTTGAACATAAAGCTTGGTGGGCACTGAAACAGCTGAACCTAGACATTGAGGCTGCGGGTACAACGAGAATCACTGAATTGCGTGAGCTTGACGAGTTCAGACATCTTGCTTTTGAGAGCACAAGATTGTACAAGGAAAGAATGAAGAGGTTGCACGACCAGAACATTGTNGACATTTCAGCCCCGGGGACATGGTATTGCTCTATAACTCTAGATTAAGGCTATTCCCGGGTAAGCTCAAGTCACGATGGTCTGGCCCATTTTGAGTGGTTGAAATATTCCCTTCCGGGGCTGTAGAGATTGCCTCAGAAAAAGACTCTCACACATTCAGAGTCAATGGGCAGAGATTTAAGCTGTACATAGGCATGAATGAACCAAAGGAAGTGTCAGAGATCCACCTGACGGAACCTCAGAGGTCGAGCGAGCCTTAAATGCGCTTTTCTGCGTTGTGCCGTGACGTTAAATCAGGCGCTGCATGGGAGGCAACCCATTGAATTGTTGTAATCATCGTGCCACGACATTAACTAAGGCGCTGGTTGGGAGGAAACCCAACGATAGTAGTAGTTGTTAATTGTGATTTTTTAGGAAGTGCTAACCAATGCAGGTGACAATGGGCGGGTGATAAGGCCAGCGAAAGTGGTAAGAACAGGTGAAACACATGAAAAAAAATTCGCCCAAGAGCGCTCCCGCGCTACAGGCCGCGCTAGTGGCCGCGCATATGGGCAAGTATTCTGCCCGGGCTCAAAAATATTAGCGCGCCCGCGCTATTGAACGCGTTAATGGCCGCGCTACTAGCGCGATCGCGCTAGTAGCCGTGCTACTGGCCGCGCATATGGGCAAGTATTCTGCCTGGGATCAAAATTACTAGCGCGGCCGCGCTAGTCCCGCCCACATCTGGGCGTTTTGTGTTGTTTTTTTTCGTTTTTTTTTCATGTTAGTTTCTTTATGTAGCCTTAACTAACCCCNAACCTAGACATTGAGGCTGCGGGTACAACGAGAATCACTGAATTGCGTGAGCTTGACGAGTTCAGACATCTTGCTTTTGAGAGCACAAGATTGTACAAGGAAAGAATGAAGAGGTTGCACGACCAGAACATTGTTGAGCGACATTTCCAACCCGGGGACATGGTATTTCTCTATAACTCACGATTACGGTTGTTCCCTGGTAAGCTTAAGTCACGATGGTCTGGTCCATTTCGGGTGGTCGAAGTATTCCCTTCAGGGGCTGTGGAAATTGCCTCGGAGAAAGACTCTCACACATTTAGAGTCAATGGGTAGCGATTGAAGCTATATGTAGGTTTGAGTGAACCAAAAGAAGTGACAGAGATCAACCTGACGGAACCTCAGAGGTCGAGCGAACCGTAAATGCGCGTATCTGCGTCGTGCCGCGATATTAAATCAGGCGCTGCATGGGAGGCAACCCACGACTGTTGTAGTTCATTCGTGTATGTAACCAATATATATTTTAAAAAAAATGCGTCAGCACCGCGACCGCGGTGAGAGGCGAGGATTCTGCCTCAGCACTGGGCAGTCCACCGCGACCACGGTGGAACCGCGGTGAACGCTTAGTACACTGCCTCAAAATTTTGACCCACCGCGACTACGGTGGGACCGCGGTACGACCGCGGCAGTCGGCGTCAGGTAAGTAATTTTTTTATTTTTTTAAGTTGTTTTCGTTTTTTTTATTTCCTAAAAACCACCCCCTAATAATATCAGAACCNCCCTCAGGAGCTGTGGAAATTGCCTCGGAGAAAGACTCGCACACATTTAGAGTCAATGGGCAGCGATTGAAGCTATATGTAGGTATGAGTGAACTAAAAGAAGTGACTGAGATCCAACTGACGGAACCTCAGAGGTCGAGCGAGCCTTAAATGTGCTTGTTTGTATCGTGCCACGACGTTAAATCAGGCGCTGCGTGGGAGGCAACCCACGAACGCTGTTGGTAGTGTGTTCTTGTAACTTCATAAAAAAAATTAAAAAAAAAAGCGTCAGCACCGCGATCGCCGTAGGACCGCGGTGAGAGGAGAGGATTCTGCCTCAGAACTGGGCAGTCCACCGCGACCGCGGTAGGACCGCGGTGAACGAAGAGTATAGTGCCTCGTGACATTAAACCCACCGCGGCCGCGGTGGGACCGCGGTGGGTACTGGGTATTTTTTTTATTTTTTTTATTTTTTCCTTTTTCTTTCTTTTTCTTCTTCTTTTAATTTTATGAACACCATTTAAACAATCCCCTCCATAAACAACCGACCCCCCTCTCTAACTCTCAATCCCTCTCTCTCTCTTAACCCTAACTCCCCAAATTCCTCTCTTCTTCTTCTTGTTCTTCACTCATCCCAACTCCCCCATCTCCATTCCTCCCACCCCTTCTTCCATTAAGGTATGCTACTCATTTCTCCCCTCTCTTTTCTTTTTGTATTTTGTTGTAGTTTATGCTAGTTTAATGTTGTAATGGTGTAGTAATTGTTGGTAGATTTTTGTTAGTTTCTTCTTGTTTTTCTTTTGAGTTTCGTTGTTGGGACTGATTGGTCAAGGGGCTGTATTTATAATGTGAAGGTGGATGTTTGTGGGTGTTGAATGAAGTGTTGTGGGGTGTGATGGTGTAGTTGAATCTTTGATTTGGAGGAGGAATTGATGTACCCATTAGGGCTATACGTGTTAGGATAATGCCGTGCCCACAAGGTGTTTGGGGTATTGCCCCAATGAAGTTATAAGGGGCTAATGTGATATGGTTGTGGTGAAGTCTGAGTAACCACCCATAGTCACACATTTCACACACTCACTAATAGGTGTTTCTCTGTTTGATAGGTAAAATGAGTTCCTCTAGGAAGAGACGCAACACCGGGTCCTCCGCTAGTGGACCGGGTAGCTCCTCGAGAGCTAGGAGCCAAGGCAGTGCGCCTCAGTTTGACCGTGCTAGGTTTGTCTCCAAACCGGCGGAGGACCGGTACAATGCCAAGGCCGCTAAGAAATTGCTACATGAGGTGCATATTGACCGACAAGCCTTAGAGGTGGAATGCCCGAATATCTTCAATGAGTTGAGGAGGTGTCAGCTGGACATCTTCTTCGAGGTATCGGAGGAGGCCAATGTTCAAATAGTTAGGGAGTTCTATGCTAACTGCCCGGAATATGAGAATGGGGTTGTTAATGTGCGCAATACCCAGGTAGATGCTTCCATCGAGACAATCCGCAAGGTGTACCGGCTACTAGTGTTCAGGGGAGAATCTGATGATTATCGTACTTTTAGCTCAACACGTGCCTTGTGGCCAACTCTTCTGGAGACTATCTGTGTGCCAGACAGAGAATACATGTGGATAAAGCCCAGGATCACACTTAACTCCCAGTCTTTCACTTGGGAAGCTAAGTGTTGGCTCACCATTATCAACAGTCGGTTGTTGCCATCCAGCAACACGACCGATGTCAATCTACCACGGGCGTCAGCAATCTATTGTTTCATGGCCCACAGGGATTTTGATGTGGCCAGGCTCCTCCATGACGAGATGCTCATTAGATCACCTGAGTTACTCAAGGGCTTCTACTTCCCTTCTCTAGTCACCAGGCTGTGTCGTCTTGCTAGAGTCCCTGAAGACCTTAGAGCTGATGGGAAATTACCATTGAAAGCCCCGTTCTTGGCGAGAAAATTAGAATTGGAATGGAGCCGGTGGTGAATGTTGATGACTCGGATGATGACGCTGATGATGAAGATGCTGAGGCAACTGAGGTCCCATCACCTCCGAGAGTGGGAGAGGCAGGCCCATCACAGCCCCACCACAGTACCCGCCTGACAGCCCTGGAGCAACAAATGGCTGGTCTCCACACTTCAGTCACTGATTTGGGTGCCCGCGTTGACGCGGTAGCTGACCGGCAGGTGAAGTCAGAGAAGAAATTCCTAGGCTGGCTGAGAGCTCTGGGTCGTGCTTTCCATGTGAACCCAGACACCGTCTCCGATCAGGAGTGATCTTTTAGGGAAGTTCCTTTACCTCACTGCTCTTTAATTTTTTTTATGCCATGAGGACATGTCTGCATTTTAAGTGTGTGGTGGGGGATACTTCAATGTATGTATGTAATTGTAACAATTGACTGTTTGATTTTGTTTTTGTTTTGCTTTGATTGTTTCTGGTGTTTTGAGTAATAGTTTCATTAGGTAAGTGACTTGTCCCGACGACGGATCTCTTTCGGCGGGGTTCTTGAGGGACTAAGTGGAGAAAAAAATGGAATATGGAGACTCTTCCTGATGACGGATCCTTTAGACAATTTTCTTGAAGGAGGTTAGTCTAGGAAAAATAAAAAATCACCAAAAAGATTTTTTATTTTTATTTTTAGGTAGTGTAGCAACTCCCCCTTGGTTTTTCTTTGGGTCACGGTTCTTTTCCAAGGGTTTAGCTTGAATCGGATGTAGGTAGTTTTTGTTTATTTTGTTTTTTTTAGTTTTAGTTAGCATTGATGGGCTAAGAGCTTAAATAGAAAGAGAATCCCTTGGCGTGAGTACACCTGAACACAATCGACACTAGAGTGTAACGCCTAGTCTCAATGGTTGAATCTTGCTAAAGTGCCTTAAAGTTGTATGTTTGTAGCTGACTTGAACACTCAAAAGAGAATGTCTTGATAAATCAATCCGGAGTGAGTCATGTGCCATGTGTGTGTGAGCTATACTGTATTCTATGCTTTACATTTGATGCCTAGAACTTGCCCGGTGTGTATGCAAAGCGAAATAGTAGCTTCATTCAGTCTTAAAAGTGATATAGGCATTTCTTTGTTAAGCCAGATAGATATAATGTAAACCCACCTGAATGCAATACATCTTAGTTAACCCCGTTGAGCCTATAAGCCTGTTTCTTTGGCAACCACATTGCGAACCTTACCCAATTGTTTGAATAGCCTTCTGTTTGAACCCTTTTTCCTCCCATAAGCACTTAAATGGTATTGAAATTATGCAAAAGCAAAAGTGTGGGGTGGTGGTTTGGTTTTGAGTGGAACCATTGAAATAGAGAAAAGGTGCAGAGTTTTGAAGAATAAAAGAAGAAGCATCACGAAAAAAAAAAGAGAAGAAAAATATGTTTGTAAATAAATATAGTGGTTGATAAGTGGTAGCTTGATGCAAATGCACCTAAATGAATGGGATGTCATAAATGAATTGTGGGGAATGTCTGGTTGACACAAAAATGATATGAAATGTTAATGTGTTATGTATTAAAAGTGCTTAGGGAGGCTAGTCACTATATCCACATATATCCTACCCATCCCTTAGCCTACGTTACAACCAAGTGAAGTCCTAATTGATCTTACACTGGATAGGCTCGATTAGTAGAGTATTACACTACGGGCAAGCCTATGGTGCATCTTTGTGGCATATGAATATTATTTCTGAGAGTGAGTGAATTCTTTCTATCTTGAGTTCCTAAGTGTTCTTAAATATTATTGTGTGGAACTACTCTCTTTTGCTTGTGAGGTCACTTGATTCACAAAGGAAAGGTAAGTCTTGACTCTTGTATAGAGTAGTTTGAGTGAGTGCGAATGTTGCGTGGTACGAGATATTCGACATTTGAGGTAAAGGTTGTTCACTACTAAGTGCAACTTTGGTAAATTGTTCAAGGTGTGAGTCGTTAAGGGAAAAGCTTAGGGAAGGAACTTTGATAGAGTGTGGTGGAATGCTACAGGACTAGCAATGATTTAAGTGTGGGGTATTGATATTAGGTTATATAGATGATATTTACACCTCAATATTACCATGCTTTATTGTTGTTTTATAGGCAAATTGATAACAAAATGCTCTAAATAGTGTTCTTTTGTTTCGCAGGGAATATTCTAAGTGAGGAAGCACTACGGAGTGTTTTGGAGGCAATAATGTGAAGAAAACGCCCAATCAAGAAGTACCCGAGTATAAAGAAGCAAAACTGGACTGAGTAAAAATTCACCGCGACCGCGGTGGATCAAATACTCGCGGCAAAATGTTTAGCGTTCACCGCGGTCGAGCCGCGGTCTTGCCGCGACCGCGGTGAACGGTGCACGCGCAAGGAATTTGGGGACCAAAGTGTAAATTCGGGAAAACTTGTGCCAAACCCTTATAAGCTTTAGGAACTCGCCCAAGATTCTTTTTTAAGCTTGTTTTTAGACTACTTTGGAGGAAGAACAAGTGTGACAAGAGTAACAAAACATTAGAATTCTTCTATCTTCTTTTGATGATTTCTATTACCCATTATGAATAATTTAGTAGTTTTATCTTGTTTTGTCATGAGTAGCTAATTTCCTAGTCTAAGGTTTTGATGAAACCTATTGAAGGATGAACTTCTTGTTATGTTAATATAGTTTGTCCGGTTTAATCTCTATTTGTTCAACTATGTTCTTATTGTAGTTAATTGACAGGATCCTCAATTAGTAGTGCCTATTTAGTGTGCATAACTCGGGAGAGAGTGCATATTTAGGTCAATTGTTGAACAACACCACTCCCAAACTATATGAGGGATCAATAATTGCGGGTTTAAAGGCGGGATTAGGGATAACGAAGCCTTTGGTGCAATAGAGCTGTAATAAACAAAGCCAGCTAGCGTATCTCGGGAGAGTGCGTCTAGTAAATTATCGTGATTACTCGGGAGAGATTTACGGTAATAAGAGTACTCATGATTGATAAAGATGATTAGGCAATTCTATGTGAACCATAACCGGAAGGAATTCCAACAATAGGGGAAATCATAACCTTAAAACCTTCTCTTAATTGTTTACAACTTAATCATATTTAGTTTTCAGCTGCGTATTTACATTCATTCTTAGTTAGTAGAAACATATTCAATTGTTATTCTCAACGTTTGGGAAGTTGATTCCGTGGAATTTAGTAAGTCTAACGAAAGTAATTGATAGGTTAATTCCTTGTAGGTTCGACTCTGGGCTAAATACTCAGATTATATTTGCAACGTCCGCGTGTCCTTTTTATAAGGCATAGTTGGGCGTGATCACTAAGTATTTATTTGCGTTCCTGAAACTATACTATATTTTTGTACATACTCGGCAGGGTATGGCGAATGGTCAACCTGTCCAGAAACATTTTTATTGGCGCTATCTCTATCGCCTGAAATTGTACAGAAACCTCTAACTTTCATCTGTCGCCTGAAGTTTTACAGAAACCTCTGGTTGCCAATGATCCGGTGCCGCCTTTAATTCCAACCGCTATTGCATCGGAGATCGTACGTGATCGAGGTTTCCGTGGATTTCAGAAGTAGTAGGGAATCAATCATGAGTAGTACCGTTCAGAATCTGCAGGGACCTTCACCGACAGCGACAAAGGCTTCGATAGAGGCACTGCCAATTGTTGAAATTATACAAGAAGAAGAAAAAAGGATATGAGATCGGGAAGTAGAGAGAGAGGGGGGGAGAATAGATATGGGGTAGGGATAGGAGAAATTGAGGGGATATGAGAGAGAAAAATAATACAAAGCTTATTTTATGGCTTAAGGGTAGGAGGTGACCATAAATAGATATTTGGCTATAAAAAATCAAAAGGTAGCTATGAAATATAATTTTTCAAAAGGGTATTTATTTAAAATAAATAAGGTATCAACCTTTGCTATAGGAGGTAACTAATCCTATAAATTATGTGATTAAAATATGTTGTAAGGCCCAATGGCCTAATCCTATTCTCTTTTGGTTTCCATTCCTATTTGGAAATGGATTCGGTTTTTTATTCTTATTTAGAGTTGGTTTTGGCTTTAACAGAAAGCATCACTCATTATCTATAAATAGGACAACCTTGAAGAATTGTTCTATGGTCATTGGTACAAGTCTTTGAAATACTTAAGCACATAAGAGTGATTTTTGAGAGAGCTTTCGTCAAAAGAGAAGAGAGAAGAAAAGTATTTATTTTGCTGTAGATTTTTATTCCGACCATCCAACTTAAAATCACGTTTTCTGATTAGTTAACCGTTGGATCGGGCTGAAATTTTGACAAAGTGTTTGTAACATCCTGATCTTTGCTTTAAACGGTGAAGATCAGATTTGGTAGCATCTGATTTCGTGCCCCGAACATCAGCTCTAGTTTTGTAGCTTCTACTCTTTCTTCAATTGATTTGCCGTTGCTCTTATTGCTATTGTTGATCCGTGTTTGACACTTGTTGTATAGCCAATTTGGAGAACTTTTATAACCCTATTATTTTTATAGTGGAGCTTTTTTGGATCTTTGTGATCCGTGATTTTTACTTTCGATTTAAAGGGTTTTCCACGTTAAAATTTGGTGTTCTTTATCTTCTTTATTTTCGGGTTTATCTCTTCCTCGACTTAACAAGTGGTATCAGAGCGAGGTTTAAGATAGGTTCATCTTGGCAGGTTCAGTTCTATCCACAATCTATTTGGCGATAATCAAGATTTTTGTCTGAAAAATTTGACCGGAGTGCTACTCACGTTGAGGCAAACTTTGTGGTGGAGATTTGAAGATACGACCTGTTTAAAATTATGTGATGAAGGTGATCAAGTTTATTTCGTCAAAAAATTCAGGCCAGGGGGAGAATCGCTAGGTGTTGTCCTAATTTTCTTACCATATTTTGTTTTCATATCTCTTGAAGGAAAGGACAACATATTTATCATGATTGGGTTTTCCTTTTTGTAGAAGGAAATTATAATCCTCCTATACATGGCTAGTCCTTTTCTTGTAGGAAAAGGTTTCATTTCGGCTCTTATACATGCTACTACTATGGTAGCGGCGGGAATTTTTCTTGTAGCTCGGCTAGTTTGGACTTCTATGAATTGAGGATCCTTCTTATTCAGTAGCATCCACAGTGTAGCCATATGGGGTTTGAGAGTCGTACTTAGGGGAGAACTTTACAAGACAAGTGTTATTGTGTCACTTGTGTTTGTCTCTCCGTGAGGTTGTTCTCTCGATATTTTGTACTCTCTTTTATTATAGTGGATTGCTCATCTCCGCCCGCGGACGTAGTTCAATTAGCCGAACCACCTTAAATGTGTGTGTCTCTTTTGGTATATTTCTCCTTTGTTGTCTGATTTATCGTCGTTCAATTGTTGTTTTACTAGCTTCCGCATCACACCTTACTTTTTCAGTCCTAATAGCATAAGAGTATCTAAAGATATAAAAAAAAAAATCAATCACTCTTTATTTATTCTTCCCTGCTGAAACTGCAATAGAGGTGAATTTTTATTTTGATAGTTGTTGTGTTTATTAGTTTTCCATTTTGTGATGAGAAGATACTGTGGCAAACTTCGATTTGTCTTCATTTTCTATGATTTTGTCATGAAGAATCCTAATCTACTGAGTTTTTCTAAAATTGCTTTTAAATGTGTTATTTGAAGCTCATTTAATTCGAATATATGGAAATGGCTACTTAACAACTGAATCAAGTTATACAGTCAAATCGTTCTATAACAGCCTCGTTTGTTCCGATATTTTTTGGTTGCTGTATATAGAGAAATGCTTTCATATAAAGAAGATATACTATAACATAACATAAAATTGATTCTGAAGTAATGCCGCTAAAATAACAACGACAGTTGACGCTCTACAAGCTTTCTCCATTGACGATCTTCTCCAAGCGGCGGATACGTTTGGCGGGGAAAGCGGTTTTCAATGGCGAAGGGCAAGGGTAATGGACCAGGAAGACCAAGGAAGACGCCGATACTAGTTCTAGGAAGCTCACTTACATCGAATTCATCTCCATCAACACCAGTAATCTCACAAAAATCACAAATGACGACACCGGTGGTAGCATCAGTGGTAGAAACGAATGATAACATCTCTATTGTGAATAATTCTATGAATTCAGAAGTAGTCAAGGACAATAAAATGAGTAAGGATGATATTGGAAAGAGTAAAATTCAGAATGATTGTGTGCCTTCATCTTCGACTGTAACGATTATAGAAAAAGCTCAATCAATTGCACATGCAAATGAAAATTCACAAAAATTGGAAGTTAATAAGGATCCAGTAGCTCCAGTGTGGGCTAATTTTTTTGCTAGGAATCGGATGGCATCTAATGGCCTTGATCTGTCTTACATTCCACCGACGATAGTGGATGGGAGTGTAGTTATTCAATTAGATCCAACGGAGACGGCGAAGGAAGCTGATAAGTGGAAACATTCTCTGATTGTTGTTGTTATTGGCGAAATCCCCGGGTACAATCATATGAAGAGATTCATAAGTCAAAACTGGGCTACCACATGCTTTAAATTATTTTGGCATGACAGAGGATACTACATTGCTTAATTCAAAGAGGAAGAAGATTTGGAGGAAGTTCTCTATGGAGGACCTCACACGATTAGCAACAGACCTATAATCCTGAAGAGATGGTCTCTTGATGCTGAAGTTGATGCAACCTTCCTTAAAGAGATACCTCTATGGGTCTCTTTCCCCAACTTGCCTATGATATACTGGAGTAAGGATTCACTGAGTAGGTTGGGAAGTGCAATAGGAGTACCTCTATTTGCTGATGAATGTATAACAAAGCAATCGAGAATATCATTTGCCAGGATGTTAATTGAAGTAAACATAACTAAACCATTGCCAAATGAAGTCAAAATACAGGATCCATCAGGGAAGATATACCAGCAAGTAGTGAGGTTTGAATGGCAACCTGAATTATGTCCAGATTGCCAACAAATGGGACATATTTGTAAACGAAATGAGGAAGTGCAAGGAAAACTGCAAAAAATGTAGAAAGCAAATGGAAGAGCCCAGCAGCCAGCTAAAGAATGGAGAAGTAAGGGGCTAACAACACAGAACATAAATGTGGCACGGGAAGCTGCTGAAAATACTATGACAAAAAGTATGGAAATAGTACAGGTTATGGAACAAAACAAATCTCCTAGCAGCAAGAATGGGAAAGCATTGTTAGAAACACAGGATTCTACTCATATGAATGGGAAAGAGAATAGTTTGAAGGGGAAAAGGCTAGTGTTACCAATTCTAGGAATGCTGTGACTGGTGTGGATTTTTCAGTTGCCACACAAAATGCATTTGGAATTCTAGCAGGAGGACAAGAGGATAAACAACCACCAGATAGAGGTGGTACAAATGAACAATCCAATTGACAATGTTTATGTGGAATGTAAGGGGGACAAATCAAAGATATAAATAGAAGGAGTTAGCTAAATACATCAAAGACAAACATATTCTCTAGCTGGATTAGTGGAGACCGGAATTAAACATCATAAAGCTTTTGTAATTGCCCCTAAGATTGCAGAACACTGGGAATTGGTGCATAATTATGATCAAGGAGCTAATGGTAGAATATGGATCATGTTTGACAAGAACATTTGGCATATGGATGTAGTGTCACACCTCCTTTTATACACACCTACCCCGAAAGGTAATGTATAAGGGAGTTTTTCCATTTAAAGTGACATTATTCGAAATGGGATTATTTATTTGTTTCAGAGTCGCCACTTGGGATAGGTTTGGCTTTTGGTGTCCCAAGTCACCGATTTATCTTGAATCCCAAATCGAGGAAAATTTCGACTTCCCGAATGGAGTCTGCGAACCAGAAATTCTAAGTAAGGAATTCTGTTGACCCGAAGGAAGGTGTTAGGCACCCCCGGATCCCGTGGTTCTAGCACGGTCGCTTAAACTATTATAATTGGCTAAAAATCTAATTTTATACATGTCATCCTATAGTGGAATTTTAATATTACTTACCGCTTTTAATTAATTTTTTATGAAATTGAACGTCGTTTAAAACATGTTTTCGGATCACGTCGCATGAAATGCACCCGGATCCTCGACACATTTTATTCAACGTTTTAGGATTTGGATTTGGGTCACATGGAATGCACACCCGAGTTTAAGGAAATTAATTTAAATAGCACGCCTAAAGCATCTACGCACTTTCAAGTTTGCGAGGGCCATGGAAAATTCAACTAATGGCACCTTGATTTCTAAAGAGTTAAAACTAACTAAGTGAGGGCCATGGGCTTAGGAATTTTATTTGGCATGGCACGCCTCAATTTATTTCAAAAGGATTGTCCCCAATTAAAGCAAACTAAAGAGCTTCATATTTAAAACTAAATTGAACTTAGGTATCACAACTACACTACTGGAGCCGTACCCGTAGTTCTAATGATTTAATTGCATGCCTAAAACAAACTACAGTGTTAATGAATTATTTTTCTGAACTACCTTTGAGATTGCATAAGGGTCCAAACGGTATGAAATTTCATTGGGAAAAGATGTGATCAACAGGTTTGCATGGGTCCCTTTTTTAATCAAGTTTTGCGAGATTTTCTTAGTATCAACAGGCTTTGCAAAATTCAGCTCTCAATTTGTTCCCACTTAATCAAAACAAATTAATTCAAAATACCAATTGTTACACACATGGAAGTCAAGAGATAGACTTGCGAGAAAACACAACACACATATTATGTAAAAGAATATACTCAATCATTATTTGAATTGATTAGGCTACAACAAACAACTCTCTATAATTACATATCCAGATTCAATATTCAACAATCTTCATTTTTCTTTTTAACTAATCATGACTGCTGCACAAAACAATCACCTTAAGATCACATCAACAGGAATGGGTTAAGTGCTACAGATTACTAACATGACAAGGACATTGAACAAAATGATTTCAACCCATTAATTGCTTATTTGTAGTAATTTGTTACTATGTGAAATGAGAGCTCCACTCTATCCAAAACACCGGCAAATCGTATAGCATTATCAGGAAAGGTAAATTGTATAAAAAACAATTAACGAGAAATTCATTAAAGACAAAGGAATTCACTCGTTTTTGACATAAAACTGGCCTAAAGTCATAGGAGGGTACCTGTTTGTGGAGAGATTAATTCCAAAATGCCAAATAAGAAACTACACGAGAAATGAGCTTAACAACAGCAGAAGGCAGCAAATCCCATTTCTGTATGTCTGCAATCAAATGATGCTGCGCAAATCTCAATTCTAACATGAACCGAAGCACCTCTAATGAACGGCAACTATTTGAGCAACAAATTCAAAGTCTAAGCTGAAGATGGCCGCAACAGGAATCAAATAAATGCTTTTATATATGAAAATTTCTGGATTACAAAGAGGGAAATTCAACGAGCAAACTCGAGCAAGCTAAACCAGCAACAAAGAACTCATCAGCAACCTCTAATTGCTGTAAATCCAGAAATGGAAGATGAACCTCGAAATCCTCTAGCAGCAGAAACCAACAGAAGAACTCGACCAAATAAAGGTCAAAAATGGAAATGAGAGTTCAGCTGCTAGTTAGAAGATTCAACAGCAGGAAACCAACAACCAAACTTCAATTTCAAATCCAAACATCAAAAATGAAAAGCCAACAGTTATGAAGTAACACAGAAGAATCGGAATTTTAGTTTTTCTAGGGCTTTTCAGAGGGGAACCACGTCGTTGTTCTGCTCTCCCAAAGTGAAAAAAAGAGAACGAAGAAGGAGAGGAGAAATAGCGCTGGGATGGAAAATGGGGAGGGCCGGTTCACGTTCTTCGCCTGTCTCCCTCCCTCATCTGATGCCTTCAATCCTTTTAATGGGGAAGGGATTAGGTTATGGGCTAGGCGAGTCGGGTCGCGGGTTGACAGGTGGGTTTGGGGCGAATTTAACTTTTCTTGGGCCTCTTGAGCCTTGGCCCAATTCAAAAATAAGACAACTTTCTTTTATCTAATTTTTCTTTTATTTTCTAAATTTTCCTTCTTTTTTTTATAAGAATCTTACAAATTAAAAATCCTAAATTATCCAAAATGTGAAATTAAATTAATTAGCTAATTATAAAAATTAGTTAATCCTAAATCAAAAGGGAAAAATTAATAAAAGGAAAAAGTGTAAAGATGAAGCATTTTTTGTGATTTTCAATTTTTATAAAATAAATAATTAACTAATTAATCCTAAAATGTAAAAATAAAACCTAAATGCAAAGCATGATATTTTTTGATATTTCATGATTTTAATAAAACTTAAACATGCAAGAAAAATGCAAACAATTAATAAAAATTCCTAAAAATGGTAAATAATTAAGAAAATATCTATTTTCTTGGATTTTGTGGGAGTATTTCATATAGGGCAAAAATCACGTGCTTACATGTAGTACTAATAGATGCTCAGTTAATACATTGTAATGTTACTAGCACTAATGTTTGTTGTGCTATGACTGTGGTATATGGATACAACAATGTAGAAATGAGAAAAGGAAATGTGGCAAAAACTTAGGATGTTGGCTCAATCTATGAATCAACCATGGCTCATATGGGGGGATTTTAATGCAACTATGTCTATTCAAGATAGAGTATCAAGGCATGAAGTAACAATGGCTGATATTCAAGACTTTGCAGAGTTCTGTTCAGATACTATGACAACTGAAATTCCTTGGAGGGGAGATTACTTCACATGGACAAATGGACAAATGGGAGTGGATAGAGTAATTAGCAGAATTGATAGAGCTTTGGGGAATGGTGAATGGATGATGAAGTTTGGGCATCTAACAGTGGAAATTGGAGATCTATTTATATCAGTTCATTCTCCTCTATCACTGAGATTTCAAAGAAGAAATAACAGTATCAAAATACCCTTTAGGTTTTTGAATGTTTGGGCTGGCCATAAGGCATTTCAAAGTATTGTTACTAAGGGATGGCAAGGGAAGCAACAATATTGCAAGCTAGTAACTATCTGGAACAGATTGAAAGCTATGAAAACAGATTTTAAGAATTTGAATAACATGAATTTTAGGGAAGCAGCAGTGAAAATTGAACAAGCAAGAAGAGATATAATTGAATGCCAACAAGAAATAAAGAAAGGATACACAGACCAACTAAGGATGATGGAGAAGGAAGCTAGAGATCAGCTAGAAAAATGGTCACGCATTGAAGAAAAGATACTTCAGCAGAAATCAAGAGCCCAATGGATCAATATAGGTGATGGAAACAACAAGTACTTCTTTGTAGTGATGAAAGAAAGAGCATGCAGGAAAAATATTACAACCTTAACAGCATGGAATGGTGCAATCCGGACAGAGCCTAAGAGTATTAAGAGGGAGATTGTGGAGTTTTATAAATCTCTTATGGGGACTGCTGTTAATCAGTTACCTGCTGTTAATAAGCAAAAAATGAAGAAGGGACCTAAACTGAACCATCAACAAACTATGGAATTGATCAAAGATATAACTAGGCAGGAAATTAATGATTGCTTACATGCTATTGGAAATGATAAAGCATCTGGTGTTGATGGGTACAATGCAGTGTTTTTCAAAAAAGCATGGGAGATAATGAAGGTTGATGTCTATGATGCTGTAATGGAGTTCTTTGAAACGGGTAGGATGCCCAGGATCATTAACTGTACAACTGTTACTTTATTACCCAAGGTTCCTAACCCTGCTACTATCAAAGACTATAGACCTATATCTTGTTGCTCAGTGTTATATAATATCATTCCTAAACTCTTAGCATCAAGGCTACAAAAAGTTATGAGTTTCTTAATTGATGAGGCTCAAGCTAGTTTTATACCTGAAAGAAAAGGAGCAGATAACACTATATTAGCTAATGAACTGATTAGAGCTTATTCAAGGAAGCATATATCTCCTAGATGCATGATTAAAGTAGTCTTGCAGAAAGCATATGATAGTGTTGAATGGAGTTATGTGCTACAAATCATGGAAGGTTTAGGATGTCCTCACAGGTTCACACAATGGGTAACAACTTGTATCCAAAGTGTGAGCTATTCTATTTTGATTAATGGTGAATTGGCTGAGCCCTTTCCTGCTGCAAAAGGACTCAGACGGGGTGACCCAATGTCACCTTTTTTGTTTGCTCTAGCTATGGAATATCTAAGTAGGCTGCTGGCAGAGTTGAAGGACAAGAAGCAATTCCACTTTCATCCAAAATTCAAGAAGCTAGGCATCACTCATTTGAGCTTTGCAGATGACCTGTTATTATTTGCTAGGGGGATAAACAATCGGTGGTAATGATGAAGCAATGTTTTGATCAATTCTCTGCAGCTTCTGGTCTTAAAGCTAACCTAAACAAGAGTTCAGTGTACTTTGGTGGGGTGACTGATGAAGAACAGGAAGCCATACTTCAACAGTTGAGATACATAAGAGGTGAATTACCATTCAAATACCTGGGAGTTCCATTAGCTACTAGGAAGATGAAGGTGACTCAATGGCAACCTTTGATTGATAAAATAGTAGCAAGAATATCATCCTGGATTGCAAAGAAATTGTCATATGATGGAAGAATTCAACTTATAAGAGCTGTGCTGTCTGGAATTCAGTCTTATTGATCAAAAGTTTCTGATACCAGCCAAGGTGATCATAACTATTGAAGCTTACTGCAGGTATGCAAACCAAAGAGTTCAGGAGGTTTAAATATTCTGAATCTTAAGAAATGGAACAGAGCAGCCATTCTCAAATTGCATTGGGATTTAACATCAAAAGCTGACAGACTGTGGATCAAATGGTTGCATATGTACCATATAAAGGGGCAGCCTATATCGAACATCAAAGGGGCTAAACAAGCAAGTTGGATGGTACAAAAGATTTTGACTATTAAAGGGCCAAGTCCACATATACAAAGACAAGGAGACAAAGGTAGTGTCATCAAGCAAATATATTTGTAGCGGTATTCTCTATGTGGCTGATCATACAGGAAAGGATGTTGACTGCTGACAGACTGAGTAAATGGAGCATGACTGTGGATACTACATGTGTATTCTATAATTGTCAACCAGAGAACCATCACCATTTATTCTATTATTGTACTATCATCATGGAAATATGGAATGACATATTCAAATGGATGCAAATACAAGTGCCAGCAAATACATGGAGTCAATTAATATGCTGGTTTGTGGAAAAAGCAAAGAAGAAATCAACTGAAGGGCAGCTGCTGAGAATGATACTAGCTGAAACATTGTATAGCATATGGGTGGAGAGAAATCATAGAGTTTTTGAGAAGATTCATAGGGATAGACAAAGCATTGTTAGAGAAATTATCTACATTTGTAACATTAGATCTGTTGGTAAACTCAAAGAAGTATTACAATACAAGTTCATATAGGAGGAGGAAAGTAGTAGTACTATCATGTAAGATAGGTCAAAGAGGCGGGGGGTATAGAAGAGATGCATATAGCAGTGATTCACATACAGGCTGAGTTAGCCTTATACATTGTAATTTGTTGCTTTGAAAATTAATAATATTTGAATTACCAAAAAAAAAAATTGATTCCGAAAAAAATTGACTTTTATAATAAGTAGTTGTTATATAAAAATATTGTTATAAAAAAGTTTGACTATATTAGGTTGCTGGTGAATGAAAGTCATTGCAACCATCAAAGCAATCACAACCTGATGGTATGGCTTCATCCAACCATCAGTCAATGTGTAGTTTTTGCCAACTCTCTTAGTTTTCTTTTTCTTATTAATATATATGCATTCTGGTTATTCGTTATCTGTCACTCTATAGTAGTCTATTAGTATAAGGCTTAGATTATGACGTGATACAATAGAGTCAGAACACCTTTCTATTTAAAAGAAATGGTGCTCAATAAATTGTTTTTGCACCCTACAAGCATGGCGGAGCCAGGATCTTCACGAAGGGGTTCAAAAAAATATTTTTGTAGCTAGTGGGAATTGAACCCACGATCTTATGTAAATTTTGAACCCCCTTGACCACTAAACTACACTTTTGGATTGTGTTAAGAGTGTTCAAAACTTAATATATAGAAGTAAAAAACAGATTTTGCCTTATATATACAGTGTAATTTTTGGGCGAAGGGTGTTCGGGTGAACACTAGGGGTGGGCGTTCGGGCAGTTCGGATTAAATATAGAATTTCGGGTTGGATTTTCGATTTTCGGATTGAAGAAATGACAATCCAAATCCAATCCAAATAAGCTCGGATTGGATCAAATTTTTTGAGTTCGGTTTCGGATTAATCGGGTTGGATATTTTGGATTTTCGATTTTGAGCTTATAAGTTGACATGTTTCTTCTTTTTACAAAAATGAATATCCAAATGAAGTACTCATATTAAATTGCCTGAAAAGTTACTCATTCTCACTGCAATCATCCAAATAAAGTATTCAAGTAATGAAATTACTATCAATAAAATGTAACAGAGACATTAATACGGCCGATAAGAAGTAGTAATAGTAAAACCATGTCCAAATAGAAAGTATTATGACAGTAACTTAGTAATTAATATTGCATATATAAAATAATATTTAATGGATATGGTATTTAACTTATTATTATTGACATATAGATAATGGACTAAATACAAAGTATAAAATTTTCGAATTTTCGGATATCCAAAAATCCAAAGTACCAAATCCATCGTCCAATCCGAAATTCAAAAAATTTAAAAAGTAAATCCAAAATCCAATCCGTAATCCGAAAATCCAAACCAAAAGTTTAAAAAATTTGGATTTCGGTTTGGATTTCGGGTTTGCCCAAACTATGCCCATCCCTAGTGAACACCCTTGCGCCCCCTAAATCCACCCCTGCCGGCTACAAGCCTTGAACAAAGTTTTAAGACAAACAGTTTTTGGCTTATCTGGTAAAGTCAAAGTAATTTTCATACAACATTTATAATGTTGCCCTTCTCTCATTTCTTATTCAGAATATAAGCTACAGTATGAAATATAGTTCAAATCTCAGAGTAATTTTAAATTTCTCAATTATAATCATTGATGAATAGTTATGCGACAAACACTTATTTTTCCAAGATTTATTAGAAACTCAGCCAAGTAAAATGGGATATGTAGCACATGAACTCTCCTCGATCCTCTAGATCATTTTTCTAAGCATCCAACTCGAAATGAAAGAATCAGAGTACTCACCTTAATATCTTCATATGTCGACTTGGCAGATAGTAGTACTGTCAAACCTATCTATAACAACATCTCTATATAATAATACTTTATTATAAAAATCAATTTTCGTAACCAATTTTCATTTTATGTTATAATATATGTTCTTTATAACAGCACTTCAGTATAACAACCAAAAATATCTGGATCAAACGAGGTTGTTATAGAAAGGTTTGACTGTATATATTATAAATCAAGCTTTGTGGTCAAATATAAGAATGCTATAACGTTTCCATTTTCTTTCTATGAAAAATTAATATTCCACCTAGAATGATCTGAAAAGTAATAATTTTCTTATTTTTACTTCGTGTAAATGCGTAATTTATGTCTCTAGTTTAGCAGTCAACTGTCACTTTCTTGTTCTCTTCGGCCCAAATCCCATCCCAAAAGGGATAGTTGGGTGGACTTCGGCCCAATCTCATCCCGAAAGGGGAAAAAATTCATAAATAGCCACTTTTAATCCTTGCAATTGAAAAATAGCCACTGCCATTGAGTGTCAAATTCCACAAATGAAATTTCAGGACTTTGTGTAGAGTTTTACTTGTAAAATTTGAAACTCCGTGACAGTAGCTATTTTCCAATTACAAGGGCTGAAAAGTTACTAGTCTGCACTATTACTACTCCCAAAAGCTAAAAATAATTGAAGAAAAATTTTTAAGTTTCAAAAACTGGTTTGGGGTAATTTTTGGATGAAAATTTTTCTTCACGGAACTTCATTTAAATAAAAATGTATTTTCAAACACAAATTCAACAACAACAAAAAAATACTATTTTTCAATACGACTTCAAAAACTCTCTTTTTAATTATTTTTTTAATCTAAATCTACGTTCAAAGGCTAGGAAAGAAAGAGCCCGTTTGGGTTAGCTGATTTGAAGTAGCTGATAAGCATTAGGTGCTGAAAAGCACTTTTAAGTGCTGAAACTCATTTAATAAATAAGCAGTTACGTGTTTGGGTACAAGTGCTGAAATTGATAATAAGTTGCTGCAGTATTTGATAAAAAAGTGCTGATAAGCTCTTTTTCTGTTAAAATGACTTAAATAACCTTAGAAATGTTTACACTTATAAGGGCATAATGTCTTCAAAATTTTAGATTCCAGATCGATTCAAATACAAAATATTCTATTTGTCATTTTATTTTAAATACAAGTGTGCTTAGATAAGATAATTTTTTCTGATAAATATATAATTTATTTTATGATAAGCATAAAATCATAAGTTATAATAATTAATAAATTAACAAAAGTTTCTCATTAAAAAATAAAAACCTAAATAGGACAAAATATTTGAAGAGAAACAAACATTGTCTTCATCACCACAACACTTAGAAGCAATACACCAAAATTTTGATATGTCTTCATTTATTACATACAGTTCAAAGATTAATACACAATCACATAGATATAAATATGCAAAGGATAGAGAATTTGCTTATCTTAAATAGTCAA
>NW_017673967.1:105303-113981 GCF_001879085.1 Nicotiana attenuata
ACATCTTTTAACATGATTTCAACTTAAAATCAAAGATTTCGATGGGGGAAATTGGGTGTTTTGGGTAGGACCTAGGTTTTTAAAAAATTGGAGATTTGGACCTCAATTTGCGGTCCGATTTCCAAACAAATTATATATTTGAGTTCGTGGGGGAATGGGTAATCGGGTTTTGGTTTGAACCTCGGGTTTTGACCACGTGGGCCCGGGGGCGATTTTTGACTTTTTGGGAAAAACTTTGGAAAAACTCATTTTCATGCATTGGGGTTGATTCATTTAGCGTTTATTGATGTAACTAAGTAATTTGTGATTAGATAAGAGCGAATTGGCGGTGGAATCAAGGGGTAAAGCTATAGTTGAGGCTTGAGTTGTGTTCAAGGCATCGAGGTAAGTGTTTGGCCTAACCTTAGCTTGAGAGATTAGGAGTTGAGTCCTATTTGCTATGTGGTAATTGTCGAGTACGACATATAGGCATGGTGACGAGTATCTATACATTGGTGTCTAGCATGACCGTGAGTCTTTAAATTGTGGATATCTTGATTTCGTTGTAATTCTAATGCCTTGGTGAAGATTCCTATTTGTTGTGAAAAGCTTGTGGAAGGAAATTGTGACCTATGAAGATCGAGGAGCATTGGCTCAAGTTATATTACAATTGTGAAAGTGTATGAGATGATTGAACCCTTTGGAGCGTTGGCTCATGTGGTAAAGTGAGTTATGAAATAAAGTGAAAGAAAGAGAAAGAGTTATTAAATTGTTCCCTTGCCGGGATATTGTTGCTTTGTTGATTATTTCCCTTTTCGGGATGTTGAGATTATTGATGTTGTACCCTTGCCGGGATTTAATTGTTTAATTGTGTTTCCTTGCCGGGGCTTCTATTATTATTCTGTTTATTCCCTTGCCCCTTGTTTGTGATTGTTGTCTAGGTGAGGAAGAGTGTTAAAGCACGAAGGGTGGTGTTGTGCATTGTTTGTTTATTGTGTGGAAAGAGTGTAAAGCACGAAGGGTGATGTCGTGCCGTACGATGTACCATTCCATGCCGATTCTATTGATTATATGTGAGGAAAGAGAGTAAAAGTACGAAGGGTGATGCCATGCACGTTTTATTACATCATTGCTTGGTGAGGACGAGAGTAAAAGCACGAAGGGTGATGCCGTGCACTTATTGATTTCTGATTCTTTATTGCTGCCTGAGTTATGTTGCTTCTTTCGTTACTTGGTGACTTTTAATCGAAGTGGCTATCTTCCCCACAACATGCTCCCCCTCCCATATCGATTGGTTATCTCTATATCTCTGTTCCGCTGTATATATATATATAACTGTACAGGTTTATGTGGTAGTCCGGTCTAGCCTCGTCACTACTTCGACGAGGTTAGGCTAGGCACTTACCATGGGGTCGGTTGTGCTGATACTACACTCTGTGCTCTTTTTCACAGATTCAGGCACCGGACAGCTGCAGTAGCTCGGGAGCCAGCCTTCAGTCCACCGAGACACCGAGGTAACCTTGCAGGCGTCCGTAGGCCCGGCGTCTCCTCTATCTTATATTTTATTCTGTTATCTCATGTATTCGAGACAAACAGTGTTATATTTCTTTCAAACGGTTGTATTTAGTACTCTTAATAGTCCGTGAATGTTGTGACACCAGTTCTTGGGTAGAGGCACATGTTGAATTCCGCATTATTGTTCAGCTTATTTAATTTAAGTCTTCCGCTTTAATTTCATATTCCACTGTTATTTAAATATTTAACGCTTGTCGTTATGATTGATAAAAGGATTTAAAATAAAAAGAGTTAGGAGTTTATGATTTGTGGCTTGCCTAGCTTCTACGAGTAGGCGCCATCACGACCCCGAGGGTGGGAAATCCGATCGTGATAAATTGGTATCAGAGCTCTAGGTTACATAGGTCTCACAATTCACGGACAAGCTCAGTAGGGTCTGAGGGATCGATACGGAGATGTCTGTATTTATCCCAGAGGCTACAGAGTTAGTAAAAGTTTCACATTTGTTCTTTCTTGTCGTGCGGTTTGGTTCCTCATCTACCGCTCAGCAGCCCGAGCCCCCAGCAGCAGCACCCACTAGGGGCAGAGGGCGAGGGCGAGGGCGAGGTCGTGCTAGAGGCCGAGGTAGGGGCAGAGCTCAGCCCCGAGCAACATCACCAGTGGCGGAGCCTCAGGTTGATTTTGACGAGGAGGTTCCGGCCCCAGCAGTTCCGATGGGCCCAGCTCAGGTGCTAGAGGGGTTTATTGCTACCCCAGTTCTTCAAGACGCTCTGGTCCGATTGGTGGGCTTCATGGAGAGTTTCACCCGTGCAGGCTTGCTTCCTGTAGAACCAGCCACTTCTCAAGCTGGAGGAGGAGCCAGACTCCTGCTACTCGTACTCCGGAGCAGGCAGCTCCCCAGATTCAGACTCCAGTAGTTCAGCCAGCTGGAGCAGCTCAGCCGGGTGTGGTAGCCCAGGCTGGTGATGGAGCAGTTATGTTTGCCGATGCTTTGTGGAGATTGGATAGGTTCACCAAGCTCTTCACTACTACCTTCAGCGGTGCATCTACCGAGGATCCTCGGGATTATCTGGACAGCTGCCACGAGGTTCTTCGGAACATGGGTATTGTTGAGACCAATGGAGTTGATTTTGCTACATTTCGCTTGTCTGGATCCGCCAAGACTTAGTGGAGGGATTATTGCTTAGCTAGACCAGCAAGGTCGACAGCCTTGACCTGGGAGCAGTTCACGCAGCTATTTCTGGAGAAGTTTCTCCCTATTACACAGCGAGAGGCCTATCGGAGGCAGTTCGAGCGTCTCCAGTAGGGATCCATGACAGTCACCCAGTACGAGACTAGGTTCATTGATTTGGCTCGCCATGCTCTTATTATACTTCCCACTGAGAGGGAGAGAGGGAGACAGTTTATTGATGGGCTCATTCAGCTGATTCGTCTCCAGATGGCTAGAGAGGCTGGGAGTGAGATATCCTTCCAGGAGGCGGCCAATGTGGCCCTGAGAGTTGAGATGGTATTATCACAGGGGGGTGGTCACAGGGCAGACAAGAGACCCCGTCAGTCAGGCAGATTCAGTGGTGCCTCATCTGGAGGCAGAGATTCGTATGATAGGGGTCATCCTCCCAGGCCCTTCCAGTCAGCACTCCAGGTTTCTCACGGTGCCTCAGGTGGTTGTGGTTCTCACACGCACTATTCTGATCAGCAGCCCTTCAGTGCACCGCCAGCTCCTATCAATGCACCGCCGCTTCAGAGTTTCCGGGGTGGTCATTCAGGTCGACAGGGCCAGCAAACTCAACAGCCGAGGGCTTGTTACACTTCTGGTGACACGGGCCATATTGCTAGGTTTTACCCTCGAGCACCGAGTAGCTCTTAGCATCAGGGTTCCCGTGCCATGGTTCAGGCACCAGGTGTTCCACAGCCCGCCCAGCCAGTTAGAGGTGGGGGTAGAGGTGCTAGAGGTGGAGGTAGAGGTCCTAGAGGTGGAGCTCAGACCACCAGAGGTGGAGGCCAGCCAGCAGCAGGTCGTCCTAGAGAGGTAGATCCGAGTGGTGGGGCCCAGCCCCGATGTTATGCTCTTCAGGCCAGACCCGAGGCAGAGGCTTCAGATGCGGTTATTACAGGTACGGTTCTGGTTTGTTATAGGGATGCTTCAGTGTTGTTTGATCCGGGGTCTACGTATTCGTATGTGTCATCTTATTTTTCCCCGTACTTGGTCATGCCTAGTGATGCATTGAGTGTTCCTATTTATGTGTCTACACTGGTGGGTGATTCTATCGTGTTCGATCGAGTCTATCATTCTTGTATTGTGGTGATTGGGGGTCTTGAGACTCGTGTAGATTTGTTGCTTTTAGACATGGTTGACTTCGATATTATATTGGGGATGGACTGGTTATCACCCTATCACGCTATCTTGGACTGTCATGCCAAGACTGTGACCTTAGCTTTACCGTGTATGCCCCGTTTAGAGTGGAGAGGGACTCCTGGTCATTCTACCTGCAGTTTTATATCGTATATGAAGGCTCGGCGTATGATCGAGAAGGGGTGTTTGGCTTATTTGGCATATGTTCGTGTTTCTAGTGCTGAGGTTCCCTCTATTGACTCTGTGCCCTTGTTCGTGAGTTTCCTGATGTTTTCCCTTCAGACCTGCCGGGTATGCCACCCGACAGGGACATTGACTTTTACATTGATCTGGTACCGGGCACTCAGCCCATTTCTATCCTGTCGTATCGTATGGTGCCGCCTGAGTTGAAAGAGATAAAGGAACAGTTGCAGGATTTGCTTGAGAAAGGTTTCATTAGACCCAGTGTTTTGCCTTGGGGTGAGCCGGTGTTATTTGTCAAGAAAAAGGATGGGTCAATGAGAATGTGTATTGATTACCGACAATTGAACAAGGTTACAGTCAAGAATAAATATCCGCTGCCGAGGATTGATGATTTGTTCGACCAGCTTCAGGGTGCCAAGGTATTTTCCAAGATTGACTTGCGATCTGGCTACCATCAGTTGAGGATTAGGGCATCCGATGTCCCTAAGATAGCTTTCCGCACTCGGTACGGGCATTATGAGTTCTTGGTTATGTCATTCGGATTGACAAATGCCCCAGCAGCTTTCATGGACTTGATGAACCGAGTGTTCAGGCCTTATTTGGACTCGTTCGTGATAGTCTTCATTGATGATATATTGATATATTCCTGCAGTCAGGAGGAGCATGAGCAACACCTTAGAGTGGTTCTTTAAACTCTGAGGGATAGTCGGTTATATGCTAAGTTCTCAAAGTGTGAATTCTGGTTGGGTTTAGTTGCATTTCTGGGTCATGTTGTATCAGCAGAGGGTATTCAGGTGGACCCAAAGAAGATTGAGGCAGTCAAGAACTAGCCTAGACCAGCATCAGCTACAGAGATTCGGAGTTTCTTGGGGTTGGCAGGCTACTATCGACTGTTCGTGGAGGGGTTTTCATCTATTGCAGCCCCGATGACCAGATTGACCTAGAAGGGTGCCCAGTTCAGATGGTCGGATGAGTGTGAGGCGAGCTTTCAGAAGCTCAAGATAGCTCTGACTACGGCACCGGTGTTGGTTTTGCCCACAGGTTCAGGGCCTTATACAGTCTATTGTGATGCTTCCCGTGTTGGGCTTGGAGCAGTGTTGATGCAGGATGGCAAAGTCATTGCCTATGCTTCGAGGCAGTTGAAGATTCATGAGAAGAACTATCCGGTTCATGATTTGGAGTTGGCAGCCATAGTTCACGCATTGAAGATTTGGAGGCATTATCTATATGGCGTGGCATGTGGGGTGTTCACGGATCACAACAGTCTTCAGTACTTGTTTAAGCAAAGGAGTTGAATTTGAGGCAGAGGAGGTGGTTGAAGTTGTTGAAGAATTATGATATCACCATTTTATATCATCCGGGAAAGGCCAATATGGTGGCCCATACTTTTAGTAGGAAGTCAGCCAGTATTGGCAGTCATGCTTATATTCCGGTCGGTGAGAGGCCGCTTGCTTTGGATGTCCAGGCTTTAGCCAATCAGTTCGTGAGACTGGATGTTTTTGAGCCCATTTGTGTGTTAGCTTGCACGGTCGCTCGTTCTTCATTATTGGAGCGTATCTGTGATCGACAGTATGATGATCCCCATTTGTGTGTCCTTAGAGACACGGTGCAGCGCGATGGTGCCAGGCAGGTTACCTTAGATGATGATGGAGTTTTGAGATTGCAGGGTCGAGTATGTGTGCCTAATGTGGATGGGCTCCGAGAGTTGATATTGGAGGAGGCCCATAGCTCCCAGTACTCTATTTATCCGGGCGCCGCGAAGATGTATCAGGATTTGCGGCAGCATTATTGGTGGCATAGAATGAAGAAGGATATCGTAGCATATGTGGCTTGTTGTTTGAATTGTCAGTAGGTTAAGTACGAGCATCAGAGGCCTGGTGGTGTATTTCTGAGGATTGAGCTTCCCGAGTGGAAGTGAGAGCGGATCACTATGGACTTTGTTACTGGAATTCCGCTGACTCGGAAGAAGTTCGACGCAGTATGGGTCATTGTTGATAGGCTGACCAAGTCAGCGCATTTCATTCCTATGGCAGTCTCCTATTCTTCTGAGAGGTTAGCTGAGATCTATATTCGGGAGATTGTTCGCCTTCATGGAGTGCCCGTATCTATCATTTCGGATCGGGGTACGTAGTTTACCTCGCGCTTCTGGAGAGCAGTTCAGCGAGAGTTGGGCACCCGGGTTGAGTTGAGCACATCATTTCATTCCCAGACGGACGGTCAGTCCGAACGGACTATTCAGATTTTGGAGGATATGCTCCGAGCTTGTGTTATTGACTTTGGAGGATCGTGGGATCAGTTCTTGACTTTAGCGGAGTTTGCCTACAACAACAGCTACCAGTCGAGCATCCAGATGGCTCCTTATGAGGCTTTATATGGTAGGCGGTGTCGGTCTCCGGTTGGATGGTTTGAGCCGGGAGAGGCTCGGTTGTTGGGTACGGATCTAGTTCAGGAGGCCTTGGATAAGGTCAGGATCATTCAGGATAGGCTTCGTTCAGCTCAGCCAGGCAAAAGAGTTATGCGGATCGCAAGGTTCGAGATGTGGCTTTTATGGTAGGTGAGCGGGTATTGCTCCGAGTGTCGCCTATGAAGGGCGTGATGAGATTTGGGAAGAAGGGAAAGCTTAGCCCTAGGTTCATTGGCCCGTTTGAGATACTGATAGAGTGGGAAAGGTGGCTTATAGACTTGCATTGCCACCGAGCTTATCAGTTGTGCATCCAGTGTTTCATGTGTCCATGCTTCGGAGGTATCACAGCGATCCAGCCCACGTGTTAGATTTCAGCACTGTCCAGTTGGACAATGACTTGTCTTATGAGGAGGAGCCGGTGGCTATTCTAGACCGACAGGTTCGTCAGTTGAGGTCGAAGAGTTTCCCTTCTGTTCGTGTTCAGTGGAGAGGTCAGCCTCCTGAGGCATCGACCTGGGAGTTCGAGTCCGATATGCGGAGCCATTATCCCCATCATTTTCCCGACTCAGGTACTTCCTTCTTCTGTCCGTTCAAGGACGAACGGTTGTTTTAGAGGTGGAGAATGTGATGACCCAAACGGTCATCACTTGTTTTAAATTAAATTCTATGACTCCGAGGCCTTGAAAACCTCATTTAGAGTCACCTCGATTTGCACGCGTAGCCGGAAAGCTTAAATGAGAAACTGTATGAAAAATGATAAGTTTTGACTATAAAATGAATTAATTTGACATTGGTCAACATTTTAGGTAAACGGACTCGGACCCGTAATTTGACGGTCCCGGAGGGTCCGTAGGAAAATATGAGACTTGAGCATATGCTTGGAATCGAATTCCGAGGTCCCAAGCCCGAGAAATGAATTTTTTTGTAAAATTATTTTCTGAAATTGTTTAAGGAAATTTGAAGTGAAAATTGATTAGAACGTGTTGGTATCGGCCCCGTATTTTGGTTCCGGCGCCCGGTACAGGTCTTATATATGGTTTAAGTCATTCCTGTGAAATTTGGTTAAAAACGGATGTCGTTTGACGTGATTCGGACCTAAATTGGAAAATTTGATGTTTCATGAAGTTTGAAAAAATTCTTGGATTTTGAGGTTTAATTCGATGTTTATGATATTATTTTGGCGATTTGATCGCACGAATAAGTCCGTAGGATGTTTTTGAGGTTGTGTGTATATTTGGTTTGGAGCCCCGAGGGCTCGGGTGAATTTTGGATAGGCCACGGGTTGCATTTTTGAACTTAAAAGTTAGCTGGTATGAACTGACCTGCATGCTTCGCATTTGCGAAGCCTGGCTCGCAAATGCGAGCTCGCAAATGCGACCAAGGTCTCGCAAATGCGAAGGTCCGGAATTTTTGAAGCATTCGCAAATGCGAACAATGCTTCGCAATTCCCATATCTGCAAGGTCGGGGTTCGCAATTGCGAACTCCTGTTCGCATTTCCCATATCAGAGACCTGTAAATTTTACACTTAACCGATTTTGAACCCCATTTTTCATATTTTCTCAAACCCAAACACACTTAGGTGATTTCCAAGAATCCTTTCTTCTCCAAATCAATTATAAGTCATTTTTAACCAACTTTCTTCAATCCTTATCATCTTTTAACATGATTTCAACTTAAAATCAAAGATTTTCATGGGGAAAATTGGGTGTTTTGGGTAGGACCTAGGTTTTTCAAAAATTGGAGATTGGACCTCAATTTGAGGTCCGATTTCAAAACAAATTATATATTTGAGTTCGTGGGGGAATGGGTAATTGGGTTTTGGTTCGAACCTCGGGTTTTGACCACGTGGGCCCGGGGACGATTTTTGACTTTTTGGGAAAAACTTTGGAAAAACTCATTTTCATGCATTGGGGTTGATTCATTTAGCGTTTATTGATGTAACTAAGTAATTTGTGATTAGATACTAGCGAATTGGCGGTGGAATCAAGGGGTAAAGCTATAGTTGAGGCTTGAGTTGTGTTCAAGGCATCGAGGTAAGTGTTTGGTCTAACCTTAGCTTGAGGGATTAGTAGTTGAGTCCTATTTGCTATGTGGTAATTGTCGAGTACGACGTATAGGCATGGTGACGAGTATCTATACGTTGGTGTCTAGCATGACCGTGAGTCTTTAAATTGTGGATATCTTGATTTCGTTGTAATTCTAATGCCTTGGTGAAGATTCCTATTTGTTGTGAAAAGCTTGTG
>NW_017673968.1:0-15189 GCF_001879085.1 Nicotiana attenuata
ACTTGTAAGTCATCTGGTTTGACCTAACAGAACTGTGACTGGTGGATTTGCGCAAGCTGTTAAGCTGCATTTGCAATTCCTCAAACTCTTCTTGAAGTACGTCCTTTTCAATTTCACATACTTCATGTTTGAGTTTCCAGTCTTTGATTTCCATAGTGAGTCTCTTAAGCTCATTCATCATTTTTTGAGACTCTTTTAAGGTAGAATCAAGAATGTCCTGCAATTCATTACATCTATCACAGTCATAAAATCTTACCTCGCTAGTTTCTCCTCTTGCCATAAAACAGTTTTCATCGTCTGAATGATCTTCATCTATCCAGCATCCTGAAGTTTTGTTGATCTCATTTTCTAGGATTGTCATGAAGCAGAGATTTGCTATTTCTTCACGGTCTGAGTCATCCTCATCGCTCCAGCTTCCAAATGATTTGTTTTTGTTTAATCCTCTAGAGATCTTCCTTTTCAGTTCTGGACACTTCGCTTGGATGTGTCCAAATTTTCCACATTCGTAGCATTTTCCATCATTCTTATCTTGTTCGTTGTATTGTCTAGATCTTCTTGGTGGAAATCTTCCTTTCTTTGTATTTTTATATCTTCTCATCAGTCCATCCATGTTTCTAGACATCATAGCAATTTCTTCTTGTAGGGCTTCAGGATCATCAATTTCATTTTCAGCCGCTTCAGTAGTAGTTTTGAATGCAACACTTTTCTTTTTGTCCTCTTGATTTGTCTTTTTCAGTTGTGTTCTTTCAGAAGCAATGAGCTCCCCTCGAAGTTCATCATATGATAACTTGTTAAGATCTTGAGATTCCAGGGTGACCACTTTGGTCTGCCAAGTGGTTGGTAGACTTCTGAGAATTTTCCTAACTTGATCGCCATTGGTGTAAGGTTTGCCAAAAGCTTTCAAGTCGCTGATTATCTTACTGAACCTGGCAAACATTTCTTCGATGGATTCTCCTTCCTTCATTGAGAACAGTTCATAGTCGTGAACTAGCATATTGATGTGAGTTTCCTTTACTTTGCTGGTACCTTCGTAGGTAACCTCAAGTTTGTCCCACATTTCTTTGGCTGTATCACAGCTAGATATTTTCTCATATTCTTCACCACTTATCGCATTGTGAAGCAGATTTCTTGCCTTGTGATTTATTTGGACAGCTTCCAATTGTTCTTTTGTGTATGAGTCTATTTCATCAGGATCAGCGAGTGGTGGAGTGCTGGCAGGCAGTGGATAGTATCCCTTCTTGATAACTCTCTACACCTTGACGTCGTATGCCTTGGTGAAGATTTCCATTCGAATTTTCCAGTGGGAAAAATGTTGTCCATTGAAGTAAGGTGGCCTTACTTGTGAAGTTCCTTCCTGAAAGAGAGCTCCTATGATAACCTGATTTGCCATGATCTTTTTCTCACAAGCTGTTAAGCAGAAAACAAAAGTGTGAGCCTTGCTCTGATACCAATTGAAAGTACAAGAGGGGGGGGGGGGTGAATTGTAGATAATTAAAGTTAATCGTTAACAAGTTGACTTAAAACTTAAGTAGTCGACTAAATATGGCAATCTTGCAGATATAGTAATTCGAGGTAATAAGCAGAAAGTAAATGCAAAAATTTAAAGACACCAGGAATTTTTATACTGGTTCGGATTCAATGTGAATCCTAATCCAGTCCCCTTGGGTTGCAAGGGATTTCTCTTCAAGTGAATAAGTTTTCTTTCGAGTACAGATTTGATGTATGTCGCTCAGTTTCTCTAGCACTCATTTGATACAATGCCTCACCAGTTGTATGCCCTCTTTCTATCCCTGACTTGTTACACAGCAGACCTATATAGGCTACTATGCTTGTTTGCAGTATAATGAAGAGAGTTATTTTGGTTTGATCAAAGTATACTAAGGATGGAGTTACACTGTGAATTTATACAAGGATCAATGGTGAAGGCTTGTCAACCCAAGGGTTTTGATCCTTGGAAAGAGTTGATTATTTCCAAGAATAAAGAACTATCCGTTGCTTCTCTTCAGACCTTTTCCTTCGGCAGATAACGGGTTTGACGGGATTCTTCCTTGATTGTTGGACCTTCCAATCTTGACCGCCGTCCGGATCTTCAAGCTTTAATAGTTCTTCAGTGATTTGATCTGACTCGTCAATCACAGATTGCGTTGAATCTTTATTCCATTATGGCAGATTTGATTTTCCAAAATCATGGAGCTAATCCTGATTTGCTGATGTAGTACTGTTTCTTTCCTTGTACATCGTAAGTATTTCAGGCAGCTTCCCTTCTGAATTATTTCCTTCCTTGTTCGACATAGCCGTTCCAATAGTTTCTTTTTACTTCTTTGAACTCCTTCACATGCATATTAATTGCATCATTAAAATATGATCTAACATCCTCACCATCTAATCAATACAATCGGCATGGAATGGTACATCGTGCGGCACGGCATCACCCTTCGTGCTTTACACTCTTTCCTCACAATATCAACAATGCACGGCATCACCCTTCGTACTTTAACACTCTTCCTCACCCAAACAACAATCACAAACACAGGGCAAGGGAGTAAACAAGATCATATAGAAATCCCGGCAAGGGAACAATAATTAAACAATTAAATCCGGGCAAGGGAACAACAATTAAATAATTTAATCCCGATAAGGGAACAACAATTAAATAATTAAATCCCGGAAAGGGAACATTTCAATAACTCTTTCTCTATCTTTCGCTTCTACTTCATAACTCATTTTACCACTTGAGCCAATGCTCCAAAGGGTTCAATCATCTCATATACTTTCACAATTCATAATATAACTCGAGCCAATGCTCCAAGATGTTCAAAGGTCACAATTCCTTCCACAAGCTTTTCACAACAACTAGAAATCATCACCAAGGCATGAAGAATACAACGAAATCAAGATATTCACAATATAAAGACTCACGGTCATGCTAGACACCAACGTATAGATACTCGTCACCATGCCTATACGTCGTACACAACGAATACCACATAGCAAATAGGACTCAACTCCTAATCCCTCAAGCTAAGGTTAGACCAAACACTTACCTCGAACTTCCACGGCCAACTCAAGCCTCAATCACCGCTTTCCCTTTCAAATTCGGCTCCAACCCAATCGAATCTATACATAATCGACTTAATAACATCAATAAATGCTAAACAATCCAATTCCTATGCTTAATTATAACTTTCTAATCATTCTTCCCAAAAACCCAAAAACCGACCCCGGGCCCGCTTGGTCAAAACACGAGGTTCGGACCAAAATCAAATCACCCATTCACCCAAATATATAATTATTTCCAGAATTCAACCCCACAACGAGGTCTAAATCACAATTAATCAAAAAGCCCTAGTTCTACACAAATCTCTAATTTTCTACCCTTATTCACATGATTTAGGCCTAGAAATCTAATGGGTGTTAATGGAAAATGAAGAAAATGAGTTAAAAGATTACTTACCCATGAGATTATGGTGAAGAATTGCTTCAAAAATCGCCTAAGAGCTTTGGAGAAGAAGAGGTTTGTGAAATTTTTATAAAATCCCGTAAGGCTACTGTTTTGGGTCTTTTAAAATAACTGGGCAAAAACACTCATCGCGTTCGCGACAGGCCCATCGCGTTCGCGATGAGTCAGGCCTGTTAGACCTTCGCGTTCGCGGAACAGGGCTCACGTTCGCGGAGCTTTGGCTCCTCAAGCCTACGCGTTCGCGGGCCAGGGCTCGCGTTCACGATGAACAAAAAAGGTGACCCCTCCCCAAAGCCTTACGCATTCGTGAGTGGAGGGACGCGTTCGCGAAGGGTCTCCCTCCTCAGCTTCGCGTTCACGTCTCAACCTTCGCGTTCGCGAAGAATAAATTGGGCACCTGGGATTTTTGCCTTACGCGTTCGCGAGTGGGTCCACGCAAACGCGAAGGGTAAAATCCCTGGGCACTAACAGCAGAAATTTGCAACTTTTTCTCAAGTTCAGAACTTCCCGAATCACCTCTGAAACACACCCGAGCCCTCGGGGCTCCTAATCAAACAAACGTACTAACTCAACAACCTCATACGAACTTATCCGTGCAATCAAATCGCCAAAATAACCTCAATAACAATGAATCAAACCTCAAAATCAAGAACTTTTCTCAAACTTCATCAAGTATCAAATTTAGCAATTTAGGTCCGAATCACGTCAAACGACGTCCGTTTTTCACCAAATTTTACAGAAACATCTTAAACCATATATAAGACCTGTACCGGGCGCCGGAACCAAAATACGGGCCCGATACCAACACGTTCTAATCAAATTTCATTTCAAATTTCCTTAAACAATTTCAGAAAATAATTTCCTTTAAAAATTTATTTCTTGGGCTCAGGACCTCGAAATTCGATTCCGGGCATACGCCCAAGTCCCATATTTTCCTACGGACCCTCCGAGACCGTCAAATCACGGGTCCGGGTCCGGGTCCGTTTACCCAAAACGTTGACCGAAGTCAAATTAGCTCATTTTATAACCAAATTTTATAATTTTTCATAGATTTTCATATTTAAGCTTTCGGGATACGCGCCCAGACTGCGCACGCAATTCGAGGTGACTCTAAATGAGGTTTTCAAGGCCTCGGAAACATAGAATTTAATTTAAAACAAGTGATGACCGTTTGGGTCATCACACATGCCGAAGAATCATTAGCTATTTTCAATGATCTTTTCTATCAAAAAAGGAGATGGAGATTGCTGCTTTGGAATATCAGGTGCAAGCTTACAGGTATAAGCTATTGAGCATGGGGTGTGCAGATCCTGGGGTCGGTGAATTTAAATATCCTGAGAATTTGTTGCAAAGAAATGAGACTTTAGCTGGAGAAATGGATCTCCAAGCTCTTGGAAGGCGTAACTCTGCCCCTCCTATTCCTCTAAAATTTGCTTGTCCGAAGAATTCCTAATGATAGTTATCATATTGAGATAGTCAACTAGTCATTGGATTCAAACAGTAAACAGGGGCGGGTTCAGTGCATCGGTTACAGTTTTCGGTGAACCCAGTAATTTTGTCTAGATTCGGTGTTTGTATTAAAAAATTCATTAAATGTATACGAATATTTAGCTTGGAACCCAGTCCGTTAATCCAATTATTATTGTATATTAACTTGAGATTTTTGTAGGAACCTATAAACTTTAAATTCTAGATCCACCTTTGAGTAAACTGGTCACTCATCTTTGTTATCAAGTAGCAAAACTAGGGGGAAAATGCCAAGTATGATTGAATATATACAAATTGTTTAATTTAGAATAGCTTCAACTGATTGAAAATCTGAACCTATAAGATTCAACTCCTGGCTCCGCCTCTGACGTCAGGATAGGGAGAGGAGAGAAACAGGAAAGGATGCTAGGCTACTAATAGAGTGAGCTAGCCTTCAATCCTTCTTTCTCCATCTAAAATTTTAGGCTCTTCAAAAACTATTTTGAAATAATTTATGAGGCATCCCCTTAGATTTGGTTTCCTAATTATTATTTTTCGTTGTGGTTTATGATGAAGGGAGCCTTGGCGTAAGTGGTAAAGTTGTTACTATGTGACCAAAAGGTCACGAGTTCGAGCTGAATGTAGGGTAAAGTGGCGTACAATAGACCCTTATGGTCCGGCCCTTCCCCGGACCCCGCGCATAGCGGGAGCTTAGTGCAACGGGTTGCCGTTGTGATTTATGATATTACGTTTACCTCCATTATTTTCATTTTATTGTAATGGTTCTTTTTAGTTTTTTATTATTAAGATGAAAAATTAAATATGACAAATTATCTTTACTAATATTGAAATATTATATTTGGCCATTTTTTTTTTAATATTTTCCATAAACTCATACATACTCACTTGCAGATGGCATTAATTCCATTTCCAAAAATCAACACCTTCTTTGTTATTTCGGTTATTGTTTATGCAAATATATCATTGTTAACAAAGTGATAGTGGTTATGTATAGCAATATATTTATTTTGAGAAAATTAGGAGCTTATAACTGCATATTTGCATGTGAATCAGAACTTTAAATGAGTTTGAACTTGCTTTTACATGATTTTTACTGAATTACAATGTTTAAGGAGTAATTCATTTCGTGAAAAATGCTCGAATTTCCAAAGGTTTCTCGAATTTAAGTTATACAGTTGTTATAAGGAATTTTTATACCATCATGTCATCTTTATCTGTTATAGCATGTAACACGTCTTATTTTCAAAATTACAAATATCATATTTTAAGAAGGCTTAACTAAAACTATCTTTCAGGCAACTTAATAGCGTAAACAATTCTTTACACTGTCGGTGTATATTCCTCTCTTGCTTGATTGAGTCCCCGACATTTTTTGTTAAGAGTTTTGCTTGAGGTGCGCTTAATTTAGCCCTGAAGTTAGCTGCAGTGAAGGCTACGAGCTCTGTATCGGGAAAGTGAATATGTTAAACGATATTTAGTTTGGGTTTGAAAAGATTTAATCTCAACTAGGGGTGTCATATGGGCGGGTGGGACTGATTTTGGGCGGATAAAATAACTTGGGCTGAAATGAACTGAGTCAAGTTGGGCTAAAATTTAGGCCATGGTCCAACCCGCCCAACTCTTACCATGCTTTAATTAATGTGTATTATTTTCTTATGAATTATTTAATTATCAAATAAAACTTTTTTTCTTTTGTTATGGTCATATATAATAACACATAAAAAAATATGTTTTATATATTTTAGCAAAGTTACTCATGGATCAATTTGGGCTAAAAATAACCCAACTTTAGATGAGCTAAAATAGGTTGGTTTAAGATGGGCTAATTCAACAAATGAGCGGGTCAATGCCTAGCCCAACCCTGAGCGGGTCAAATGAGTTTGGACTCAAACTGCCACCTAATCCCAACACAGAAATCTGCATTAAGTTATATAATGTTGAGTGGTTGCTCTTTCTTATAGGGATTTTTACCTAGTTATATTATAATAGAAACGTATTTACTATCTTTATTTGGGTTCCTTATTAATTGCTTTATATACATATATTTACTAGTTTTATACAAAATCATAGAAAGGAGGAAATGAAACATACCTTAAATATTGGGTATCAGTTATACATAATCCCCTACATTTATGATACTATTCCTTTTCCCAAGGAAAACAATATATGTCTTTGTACTTACCCAAAATAATCATCTCTCTTTGTACTTACCCAAAATCATCAAGAAACCCACTGAACCCCAAAATCATCACCTCTCTTTGTACTTACCCACAGTAAGAAATCCATTGATACCCATAATCTTTCCAACCCAAAAATCTCGCTTACTCACTCCTCTTCCACTGTTATCCCCCCAAAATTGCAGATTCTTTCCTCTTCCAAAGCTATTGATATACGATTTCTCTCTTTAATCGTTCAAAATCTCTTTCTTATTTACACAATATAGAAAAATTCGAAGATTTGCTCTATAATCAAGTTGTGGGTAAGCTTCACTCTACATTAAAGTTGGTTTTAGGGTGAATTTCATAATGAAACTCGAGGAAGATGAAGTTTCGGAATTGCATTGCGATTGTATGATAAAGATATCATAATTGTATCTGAGTTGTATTTGATACATTAATACCTAAGACAATTCTCATACAATACTAATACTATTAAAATATAATATTGTATTATAATTTAAGTTTAGAGTTGGTTCTATGTGGATGTTTTAAATTGAAACTTAAAAAAGATGAAGATCAAAGTTGTATCATAATTTAGACTTGTATCACAATTTGTACCTAAAACAATACATGATACAATACTAATACAAGTATAATACGATATTGTATTGTCACGACCCGGATTTTCCCATCCTCGGGGGTCGTGATGGCGCCTACTCGTAGAAGCTAGGCAAGCCACAAATCATAAACTCCTACCTACTTTATTTTAAATCCTTTTTATCAATCATAACAACAAGCGATAAATATTTAAATGACAGCGGAATATGAAATTAAAGCGGAAGACTTAAATTAAATAAGATGAACAATAATGCAGAATTCAACATGTGCCTCTACCCAAGAACTGGTGTCACATCATCCACGGACTACTAAGAGTACTAAATACAATCGTTTGAAAGAAATATAACACTGTTTGTCTCGAAAACATGAGATAACAGAATGAAATATAAGATAGAGGAGACGCCGGGCCTGCGGACGCGTGCAAGGATACCTCGGAGTCTCGGTGGACTAAAAACTGGCTCCCGAGCTACTGCTGCTGTCCGGGGCCTGGATCTGTGCAAAAGAGCACAGGTAGTATCAGCACAACCGACCCAATGTGCTGGTAAGTGCCTAGCCTAACCTCGGCGAAGTAGTGACGAGGCTAGACCAGACTACCACATAAACCTGTGCAGTTGTATAATATACAACGGAGAGTAAAGTAGAAATAAACAAATAAAGATGGGAGGGGGAAACATGCTTCGGGGAAATAACAGATAAAACAAAATCTCAAGAGAATTATCAGGAAACCAAAATTCGACTTCTAACAAGGATAAGGAAAACAAAGGCAGATTTCACTCTCGGTTCACAACTCGTTGCAGGCGTGCAACCCGATCCCATTTATCATATCTTGTGGTAGGCGTACCACCCGCTCCCATTTTATTATATTTTGTGGTAGGCGTACCACCCGCTCCCATTTCATATATTAACAGTTCTTCCAAATGAAATTACTCCAACAAACGCAACAATTAATACGAATTCATAAGACAACAAAGTACACAATAATTATGACTCACCGAGGAAAACAAATGATGACAAGTAGCAATTAATTATGGACTTTAAGGAGCAAATAGGCAATTTAATATTTAGTATGCTAAATGTCAAGTAGCAATTAAGTCACATGAACATGTAGCAATTATAACATAAATTCAATGCATAAAGTTGCGCAAGGATACCTCGAGCCAATAATAACAAGTAACACAATAAAGGAAAATGCCAACATAAAGAATCACAATAATAGTGGAATAAGACAATTAATGCACTTGAACTGATAACAACAAGAAATCACAACAAACGACAACAAGTGCACGGCATCACCCTTCGTGCTTTTATCCTCTCTCACCAAAACAATACACGGCATCACCCTTCGTGCTTTAACACTCTCTCACCAAAACAATGCACGACATCACCCTTCGTGCTTTACGCTCTTCCTCACCCAAACAACAATCACAAGGCAAATAGGGTAAGGGAATCTGTAACATCGAAATAAAAGCAAGTAACAACAGAAAATCAGTAAATATAAGTAAAGGACAACATAACTCAATTATCAGCAAGAATCAGGAAAATCAAAGACAAGTGCACGGCATCACCCTTCGTGTTTTTACTCTCATCCTCACCGTAAGAATCAATATAAATTGCACGGAATCACCCTTCGCGCTTTTACTCTCATCCTCACCATGAAATCAATATAATAGGCACGGAATGGTACATCGTGCGGCACGGCATCACCCTTCGTGCTTTACACACTTTCCTCACAAAACAAACAATGCACGACATCACTTTCGTGCTTTAACTCTCTTCCTCACCCAAACAACAATCACAAATAATAGGGCAAGGAAATAAAGGAAATTTGTAATAAGAATCCCGGCAAGGGAACAACATCAATAGCATCAACATCCCGGCGAGGGAGATAACAAATACATCAACATAGCCCGACAAGGGTGACAACATAATGATCTCTTCTCTTTCTCACTTTTACTTCACAACTCGAGCCACTGCTCTAGAGGTTCAATTATCACTTATACTTTCACAATTCGTTATACAACATGAGCCAACGCTCCTCAATGTTCATAGGTCACAATTATTTCCACAAACTTTATACAACAATTAGAAATCTTCACCAAGGCATGAATAATACAACAAAATCATGAAAATCATAATATAAGACTTACGGTCATACTTGACACCAACGTAAAGATACTCGTCACCATGCCTATACGTCGTACTCAACAATTATCACGTAGCAAATAGGGCTCAACTCCTAATCCCACAAGCTAAGGTTAGACCAAACACTTACCTCGATGCCTTGAACACAACTCAAGTCTCAATTATAGCTGTACCCCTTGATTCCACCGCCAATTCGCTCGTATCTAATCATAAATTACTTAATTACATCAATAAATGCTAAATAAATCAACCCCAATGCATGAAAATGAGTTTTCCAAAGTTTTACCCAAAAAGTCAAAAATCGCCCCCGGGCTCACGTGGTCAAAACCCGAGGTTCGAACCAAAATCGGATTACCCATTCCCCCACGAACTCAAATATATAATTTGTTTTGAAATCAGACCTCAATTTGAGGTCCAAATCCCCAATTTTTGAAAAACCTAGGTTCTACCCAAAACACCCAATTTTCCCCATGAAAATCTTTGATTTTAGGTTGAAATCATGTTAAAAGATGTTAATGATTGAAAGAAATGAGTAAAAACTAACTTACAATTGATTTGGAAGAAGACTTGTGCTTGAAAAATCGCCTAAGTGTGTTTGGGTTTGAGAAAATATGAAAAATGGGGCTCAAAATCGTTTAAGTGTAAAATTGTAGGTCTCTGATATGCGAAATGCGAACAGGGGTTTGCAATTGCGAACCCCGACCTCTGCAGATATGGGAATTGCGAAACCATGTTCGCATTTGCGAACTCTTAGGAAGTCTGGGCTTTTTCGCATTTGCGACTTCAAGCCATCCCAGCGTACATCGCATTTGCGAAGGGCGTCCTCGCATTTGCGATCATAGAGGATTTCAGTGGGCGTCGCATTTGCGACATAGACTTCGCATTTGCGAAGGAAGCTGCCCAGGTCACCCCTCGCATTTGCGAGACAGGCTTGCGAAGCCTGCAGGTCTGAAACACCAGCAAATTTTTCCAAAGTTAAAAATGCACCCGTGGCCTATCCAGAACTCACCCGAGCCCTCGGGGCTCCAAACCAAATATACACACAACCTCAAAAACATCCTATGGACTTACTCGCGCGATCAAATCGCCAAAATAACATCATAAACATCGGATTAAACCTCAAAATCTATGAATTCTTTCAAACGTCATAAAACATCAAATTTTCCAATTTAGGTCCGAATCACGTCAAATGATATCCGTTTTTCATCAAATTTCACAGAAACATCTTAAATCATATATAAGACCTGTACCGGGTGCCGGAACCAAAATACGGGCCCGATACTAACATGTTCTAATCAAATTTCATTTCAAAACCTTATAAACAATTTCAGAAAACAATTTATTTCAAAAATTCATTTCTCGGGCTTGGGACCTCGGAATTTGATTCCAGGCATACGCCCAAGTCCCATATTTTTCTACGGACCCTCCGGGACCGTCAAATCACGGGTCCGGGTCCGTTTACCCAAAATGTTGACCAAGGTCAAATTTATTCATTTTAACATCAAAACTTAGCATTTTTCACAGAATTTCTCATTTAAGCTTTCCGGCTACGCGTCCGGATTGCGCATGCAAATCGAGGTGACTCTAAATGAGGTTTTCATGGCCTCGGAGTTATAGAATTCAATTAAAAACAGGTGATGACCCTTTGGGTCGTCACATTCTCCACCTCTAAAATAACCGTTCGTCCTCGAACGGACAGAAGAAGGAAGTACCTGAGTCAGGGAAAAGATGAGGATAATGGCTCCGCATATCAGACTCGGACTCCCAGGTCGATGCCTTAGGAGGCTGACCTCTCCACTGGACACGAACAGAAGGGAAACCCTTCGACCTCAATTGACGAACTTGCCGGTCTAGAATAGCTACCGGCTCCTCCTCATAAGACAAGTCCTTGTCCAACTGGACAGTGCTGAAATCTAACACGTGGGCTGGGTCGCCGTGATACCTCCGAAGCACAGACACATGGAACACTAGATGCACGACTGATAAGCTCGGCGGCAAAGCAAGTCTATAAGCCACCTCTCCCACTCGATCAAGAATATCAAACGGACCAATGAACCTAGGGCTAAGCTTGCCCTTCTTCCCAAATCTCATCACGCCCTTCATACGCGACACTCGGAGCAATACCCGCTCACCAACCATAAAAGCCACATCTCGAACCTTGCGGTCTGCATAACTCTTCTGCCTGGACTGAGCTGAACGAAGCCTATCCTGAATGATCCTGACCTTGTCCAAGGCCTCCTGAACCAAATCTGTACCCAACAACCGAGCCTCCCCCGGCTCAAACCATCCAACCGGAGATCGACACCGCCTACCATATAAAGACTCATAAGGATCCATCTGAATGCTCGACTGGTAGCTATTGTTGTAGGCAAACTCTGCGAAAGGCAAAACCTGATCCCACGAACCTCCAAAGTCAATGACACAAGCTCAGAGCATATCCTCCAAAATCTGAATAGTCCGCTCGGACTGACCGTCCATCTGGGGATGAAATGCTGTGCTCAACTCAACCCGTGTGCCCAATTCTCGCTGAACTGCTCTCCAAAAGCGCGAGGTAAACTGCGTACCCCGGTCCGAAATGATGGATACGGACACACCATGAAGGCGAACAATCTCCCGAATGTAGATCTCAGCTAACCTCTCGGATGAATAGGAGACTGCCACATGAAAGAAATGCGCTGACTTCCTACTCAAAGCATCGGCCACTACATTGGCCTTTCCCGGATGATATAAAATGGTGATATCAAAATCCTTCAACAACTCCGACACCCCCTCTGCCTCAAATTCAACTCCTTTTTGCTTGAACAAATACTGAAGACTCTTGTGATCCATGAACACCTCATATGCCACACCATACAGATAATGCCTCCAAATCTTCAATGCGTGAAATATGGCGGCCAACTCCAAATCATGAACCGGATAGTTCTTCTCATGAATCTTCAACTGCCGCGAAGCATAGGCAATGACCTTGCCATCCTGCATCAACACCGCACCAAGCCCAATACGGGAAGCATCACAATAAACTGTATAAGGCCCTGAACCTGTGGGCAAAACCAACATTGGTGCCGTAGTCAGAGCTATCTTGAGCTTCTAAAAGCTCGCCTCACACTCGTCCGACCATCTGAACTGGGCACCCTTCTGGGTCAACCTGGTCATCGGGGCTACAATAGATGAAACCCCTCCACGAACCGACGATAGTAGCTTGCCAATCCCAAGAAACTCCGAATCTCTGTAGCTGATGCTGGTCTAGGCCAGTTCTTGACAGCCTCAATCTCCTTCGGATCAACCTGAATACCCTCTGCTGACACAACATGACCTAGGAATGCAACTGAACTCAACCAGAACTCACACTTCGAAAACTTGGCGTACAATTGACTATCCCTCAAAGTCTGAAAAAACACTCTAAGATGCTGCTCGAGCTCCTCTCGGCTGCGGGAATATATCAAAATATCATCATGAAGACTATCACGAACGAATCCAAATAAGGCTTGAACACTCGGTTCATCAAATCCATAATGCTGGGGCATTTGTCAACCCGAATGACATCACCGAGAACTCATAATGACCGTACTGAGTGCGGAAAGCTGTCTTAGGGACATCGGATGCCCTAATCCTCAACTGATGGTAGCCAGATCTCAAGTCAATCTTTGAAAATACCTTGGCACCCTGAAGCCGATCAAACAAATCATCAATCCTCGGCAATGGATACTTATTCTTGATTGTAACCTCGTTCAATTGCCGGTAATCAATACACATTCTCATTGACCTATCCTTCTTTTTAACAAATAACACCGGCGCACCCCAAGATGAAACACTGGGTCTAATAAAACCCTTCTCAAGCAAGTCTTGCAACTGTTTCTTTAACTCTTCCAACTCAGGCGGGGCCATACGATATGGCGGGATAGAAATGGGCTGAGTGCCCGGAACCAGATCAATGCAGAAGTCAATATCACTGTCGGGTGGCATACCCGGCAGGTCTGAAGGGAAAACCTCAGGAAACTCACGAACAACAGGCATAGAATTTATGGAAGGAACCTCAGCACTAGAATTACGAATATATGCCAAATAGGCCAAACACCCCTTCTCGGCCATACGTCGACCCTTCACATAAGAGATAAAACTACGGGTAGAATGACCAGGAGTCCTTCTCCACTCTAAACGAGGCAAAACCGGTAAAGCTAAGGTCACAGTCTTGGCGTGACAGTCCAAGATAGCGTGGTAAGGTGATAACCCGTCCATCAGCAATATAACACCGAAATCATCCATGTCCAGAAGAAGCAAATCTACACGAGTCCCAAAACCTCCAATAACCACTATACATGAACAATGGACGCGATCCACCACAATAGAATCACCCACCGGTATAGGCACATAAACACGGGCACTCAAAGAATCACTAGGCATGACCAGATATGGCGCAAAATAAAACTGAAGCTTCTCTACCACAAACCAGAACAATACCTGCACCTCCACCTCTAATACCTTTACCTCCACCTCTAGCATCTCTACCTCCACCTCTAATACCTCTACCTCCACCTCTAATACCTCTACCTCCACCTCTAGCTAACTGAGCGGGCTGGACGAGTCCCTCAATGAACCTCCTCACTCTCTCTCACGGTGGGAAGTATGATGAGAGCATGACGAGCCAAGTCGATGAATCTGATCTCGTACTGAGTAACAGTCATAGAACCCTGCTGGGGACGCTCAAACTGCCTCCGATAGACCTCTCTCTGAGTGATGGGGAGAAAATTCTCCAGAAATAGCTGCGTGAACTGTTCTCGAGTCAAAGCTGGTGACCTAACTGGTATAGCCAATCAATAATCTCTCCAACAGGTCTTGGCGGATCCAGACAAGCGAAAGGTAGCAAAATCGACCCCATTGGTCTCCACAATGCCCATGTTCCTGAGAACCTCATGATAGTTGTCTAGATAATCCTGGGGATCCTCAGGAGATGTACCGCTGAATGTAGTAGTGAAGAGCTTGGTGAAACTTATCCAACCTCCACAATGCCTCCGAAGACGTAGCTGATCTATAACTGGTCTGTGCTGCCGCTCAGCTGAAGAAGCGATACATGACCTCGCCATTCGCGAAGGGACAAGAGTAGAGGTTTCAATTTAGCATTTGAAAAACAAAACCGCACGACAGGAAAGAACAAGTGTGTAAGTTTTCCTAACTCCGTAGCCTCGTGGGGGAACAAATACAGACGTCTCTGTACCGATCCCTCAGACTCTACTGAGCTTGTCCGTGAATTGTGAGACCTGTGTAACCTAGAGCTCTGATACAAACTTGTCACCGACCCGGTACTTTCCCCACCCTCGGGGGTCG
>NW_017673968.1:15209-41263 GCF_001879085.1 Nicotiana attenuata
AGGATATCATCAATAAAAACGATAACAAATGAATCCAGATACGGCCGAAATACGCTGTTCATCAAGTGCATGAACGCGGCTGGGGCATTAGTCAGCCCAAAAGACATAACCAGGAATTCATAGTGCCCATATCTAGTCCTGAAGGCAGTCTTCATAATATCCGAATCCCTGATCTTCAGCTGGTGATAGCCTGAACGGAGATCAATCTTCGAGAATACCCTTGCCCCCTGGAGCTGGTCAAACAAATCATCAATACGAGGTAGTGGATACTTGTTCTTCACTGTCACCTTGTTCAACTGTCTGTAATCAATGCACATCCTCATTGTGCCATCTTTCTTCTTTACAAATAGAACCGGTGCACCCTACGGTGACACACTAGGACGAATAAACCCCTTATCTAGGAGTTCCTGAAGTTGATCCTTTAGTTCTTTCAACTCTGCTGGTGCCATGCGATACGGAGGAATAGAGATGGGCTTAGTGCCCGGTACCAGATCAATACCAAAATCGATGTCCCTTTCCGGTGGCATGCTCGACAGGTCTGTTGGAAACACATCAGGGAAGTCCCTCACGACGGGGACGGAGTCAAGACTAGGAGTCTCAGCTCCAATATCTCTCACGAAAGCCAAATAAGATAGACAACGTTTCCCAACCATCCGCTGGGCCTTTAGAAAAGAAATCACCCTGCTGGAAACATAATCAGTCGTACCACGCCACTCAATCCTCGGAATACCCGGAATAGCCAATGTAACTGTCTTAGCATGACAGTCCAGAATAGCATGGTACGAAGATGAAGGTATCGTTCACCCGGTAGCGGGTTATTAGCGGATTGAAGGTATTGTTATTGTAGCTGAGCAAGGTGACCGCCAGCGTTCGCGGCACCGGATGTTGTCTTTTGTTTTTCCAGAAATTCATTTTTGTATAATATTGGCCCTGTAGTTAAATCAGGTTCCCTTAGATGCTCGTGACTTGTGACACCCCGGTCTGGTAGTAATTAACAGTTTCTAATGCCATTAAGTTGTATCTTCTATTCATTTATGTTTAATAATTGTTAGTGAAAGAATTTGGGTTAGTTGGCTGGCCTTGTCTTCACGAGAGGTGCCGTCACGACCGGGTATGGGAATTGGGTCGTGACAATAGGTCACAATTATTTCCACAAACTTTATACAACAATTAGAAATCTTCACCAAGGCATGAATAATACAACGAAATCATGAAAATCACAATATAAGACTCATGGTCATACTTGACACCAACGTATAGATACTCGTCACCATGCTTATACGTCGTACTCAACAATTATCACATAGCAAATAGGACTCAACTCCTAATCCCTCAAGCTAAGGTTAGACCAAACACTTACCTCGATGCCTTGAACACAACTCAAGTCTCAATTATAGCTTTACCCCTTGATTCCACCGCCAATTCGCTCGTATCTAATCACAAATTACTTAATTACATCAATAAACGCTAAATAAATCAACCCAAATGCATGAAAATGAGTTTTTCAAAGTTTTACCCAAAAAGTCAAAAATCGCCCCCGGGCCCACATGGTCAAAATCCGAGGTTCGAACAAAAACCCTATTACCCATTCCCCCACGAACTCAAATATATAATTTGTTTTGAAATTGGACCTCAAATCGAGGTCCAAATCCCCAATTTTTGAAAAACCTAGGTTCTACCCAAAACACCCAATTTCCCCCATGAAAATCTTTAATTTTAGGTTGAAATCATGTTAAAAGATGTTAATGATTGAAAGAAATGAGTAAAAACTAACTTACAATTGATTTGGAAGAAGACTTGTGCTTGAAAAATCGCCTAAGTGTGTTTGGGTTTGAGAAAATATGAAGAATGGGGTTCACAATCGTTTAAGTGTAAAATTGCAGGTCTCTGATTTGGTAAATGCAAACAGGGGTTCGCAATTGCGAACCCCGACCTCTGCAGATATGGGAATTGCGAAACCATGTTCGCATTTGCGAACTCTTAGGAAGTTTGGGCTTTTTCGCATTTGCGAACAAATAGTCGCATTTGCGACTTCAAGCCATCCCAGCGTACATCGCATTTGCGAAGGGCGTCCTCGCATTTGCGATCATAGAGGATTTCAGCGGGCGTCGCATTTGCGACATAGACTTCGCATTTGCGAAGGAAGTTGCCCAGGTCACCTCTCGCATTTGCGAGACAGGCTTCGCAATAACACCAACAAATTTTTCCAAAGTTAAAAATGCACCCGTGGCCTATCCAGAACTCACCCGAGCCCTCGGGGCTCCAAAATAAATATACACACAACCTCAAAAATATCCTATGGACTTACTCGCGCGATCAAATCGCCAAAATAACATCATAAACATCGGATTAAACTTCAAAATCCATGAATTCTTTCAAACTTCATAAAACATCAAATTTTCCAATTTAGGTCCGAATCGTGTCAAATGATATCCGTTTTTCATCAAATTTCACAGAAACATCTTAAATCATATATTAGACCTGTACCGGGTACCGGAACCAAAATACGGGCCCGATACTAACATGTTCTAATCAAAATTCATTTCAAAACCTTATAAACAATTTCAGAAAACAATTTATTTCAAAAATTCATTTCTCGGGCTTGGGATCTCAGAATTCGATTCCCGGCATACGCCCAAGTCCCATATTTTTCTACGGACCCCCCGAGACCGTCAAATCACGGGACCGGGTCCGTTTGCCCAAAATGTTGACCAAGGTCAAATTTATTCATTTTAACATCAAAACTTAGCATTTTTCACAGAATTTCTCATTTAAGATTTTCGGCTACGCGTCCGGACTGCGCACGCAAATCGAGGTGACTCTAATGAGGTTTTCAAGGCCTCGGAGTCATATAATTCAATTAAAAATAGGTGATGACCCTTTGGGTCGTCACATGTATCAGTTTAAGTTTAGAGTCGGTTTTAAGTTGTATCAGAATTGTATCAGAATTGTTTAAGAATTCTTTCAGGATTGTATCAAATTTATATTTGAATTATGATCAGTTGTGAGATCGTGGCGAATTTTACAGTTTGTATCACAAATATAGGATAATTATAAACTAATTTATTAGTATTGTATCAAGTATTATATTGGATATTAATGTACCACCTACAAATTATATACAATTGTGATACAAGTATGATACAATTACGCTTTACGTATTGATGTATCTGATACAATTTAAATACAATTATGATACATTTATCATACAATTCCTGAATATTTCTTCATTTTCAGTGTTGTCCGGTCTCCCAGCAAAAAAACGATGCAATTGATGATTTAATAATATAAAATTATCGGCAAAGGTGGGAAGAGAGAAGATGAAGATTCTGGGCGTAGATTAAGGAATTTTGTTGTAAAAAAAAAAAAGGAAAGGGAAGAGGAGAGGGGAAAAAAAAGGAAATGATATAATTGAATCTCTTAATTGAAGGCACTAATAATGGGTGGAAGCCTTTTAAGGAGCAATCTACACAATTTATAAGAAAAACCTAGATACTTATTAAAAACTACAAAACATAGAGAACATTGGAAAATAAGTTTCTAATATAATATAACTAGATAAAAGTCCCTTTTTTGTTTGTCTTATAAATAATACATGCATATAAGTTATGCAGAAAAATATGTATTATTTTATACGGAATAGAATGTGGAATAAGAATACGTTTATAAGTAATACATGATTAAAATTACTATAATGACAAAAGCAACCCTCACATAGTAAGAAATTTTTTATTTTGTTAGAAAGTATTCAAATATTTTAAATTATACGTTAGTATAATAATTTTTAATGTATCAAACTAAAACATTCGGCAGTAAAATAATCTACATATTACAATTCTTAGCATTACTAATATACTATCCACAAGATATGTAATATGCGTTAAAATGGCTAAGATCGAAAACCATTGGAAAAAAAGCAATATGTCCGAATGTTGTTAGCTAAGTGAAAATTTCATTAAGTAACACGTAACAACTAGCTAATCATGCTTATCACCTTTCTGATAATTTAATACCATATCACTGTCTTCACAGTGAATCAGTTATCTTTCAGCCCCAACCAAAAATAAATGCATTAATAAATGTAAAATTTTCACGTAATTATATCCAAAAATATAGTTTTGGGGAAAAAAATTAAAAGTATGTAACAAAAATATATTGACACACATGTTTTATGTCAAACGTCATAATCAATAGTGTAAGTGACATGTTTGGCGTCAAATATCAACAATATCGTTACGCCAGATAAAAGAGAAACAAAGATAAAAATAAAAGGAAAGTTCGCACATAACAATTCAAGTTATATTCATCTTTAACTTTAAACATATTAAAATTGAATTCACACGGTCTTTGTCATAAAAAATAGATGAATGAATATTGGAAACAGAAAATAAGACGAAGTTACTAATTATGGAATAAATGGTTAGTTTATTTTTGCTTGTTCAAGCAAAAGTTGTTGCTTCTTTTCCTTATCATTCCTTTCCTTTTTCCTGATTTGGAATAATTTGTCTCTCTATTTTCCTTGGCTCTAGTGAAAATAATCTAGGAAAAATTATGCGAGACATCAAACATATATAATGTATTTACTATTTGTAACTATATTTGAATTTCATAGCAAATCCATGAAATAAGAAATTAATTATTTTCAACTGAAATAAAAGACAGTCGGTTAGAGCACCCGCTTAGTTAGCAAATGTCTTGAGTTCGACTCTCCACAAAAGCATTTTATTTTATTGCAGTTCCGTATTTTGCCTTGGGTGTATTTGTTGTGTAATTGATACGAATACTGTCAATACATGTTGCATCCTTTGTATACACCTTTGTATTTTGCCTTTATTATAGTTGATACATGTTGTATTTGTTCGCGCAACTTTATTTCAACGAAGTACAATTGTGCGAACGAATACAGTTGACACAGATTGTATTCGTTGGGCGTTTGAATACAAATGATACAAGTTAGTAACGATTAAACAATAGCTATGACTAGTAATTAGGCAAACTATAGTTACTGCTTAACTCTTTTGGATCATAGCTAGAGTTTTTCTCCCAAAATTATGGATCTATGAAAAGACGTCAGAGAATATTTTAAAATTATTGATTCTTATAGCTTTTTTTTCTCACCATTGTGGGAATTGTGTGAATGACCGAAGAAACCCTAACAATGATGTTTCAAAATTTTCCACAAAAATCTTTCAAAATATTATGCGTCAAGTCTTTCAACAATCGTTTCTTAGTTGATTTCAGTTACAAACAACTATGATAATAAGAAGATAGGAATTAAAAGAGGGATAGACACAAATAAATTCAAATAATTAAAAAATGTAATGGTAAAACTAACCAAAATGCCACTTAATTTGGGAATTAAGTGCACCTAAACTATTAGAATTCTGAAGAAGCTAGTAATCTAACTTGAAAATCATAGAACATTCATCATGTTCATAAACTAGCTATAAAATCCTAATTTCTTATTTTTTATACTATGGGCTAAAACAAGCGAATTAATGATTACTACATGTTGATCATTTCCATTTTTTCTTCTTATTATGTTGTTGTTGTTACTGTTTTCTTTTCTTCTTTCCTTGAGCCGGGAGATTATCGGAAACAGCCTCTTTACCTCAAGGTAAGGGTAAAGTCTACATATATTCTACCCTCCCTGGACCCCATTCATGAGATTATATTGAGTTTGTTATTGTTATTGTTGTTGTTTGTGGTTTATACTATGGGCTAAAAGTAGTAAGAAATTTAACCGCCCCTAACTAAAAGCCTAAAGAGTTCCAACTTCCATCTTTATACATAACTAGTTAAATTATTCGCGCTTCGCGCAGTTGTAAGAAATAATAGTAAAAGTAAGAAGTGATTTTTTTACCCTCTAAATTTAGTTGAAATAGAAGTAAGAATAGATTTTTTTACCCTGCAAATTTAGTTGAATTAGAAGATATAATTTTTTTTATTTATATGCATGCAAAATTTAATCCTATAAATTGGTAAAATTACAAAAACATAGGAGTATTATTTTCAATTACGAACCATGAGCGTAATTATATTTCTATACTTCAAGCGCTATGCATGTTCCAAGAAGAGAGGGGAGCATCCAAATGCTCCATGATCAGTAGAGTAACGACCCGGCCGGTTGTTTTAAGAATTTTACGCCCCGATCCCCTATTAACTGCTTTTTTCGTATTTATTTCTGCTATTTTGTTTTGCCGGGATGTTCGGTTTTGAGTTTCGGAGAGTTTTGGGACACTTAGTCCCTAAATGAGAGATTAAGTTCTAGAAATTGGACCGTAGTCGGAGCAGTATGAAGACGGCCTCGGAATGGAATTCCGTCGGTTCCATTAGCTTCGTTGGGTGATTTAGGGCTTAGGCGCGTGATCGGATTATGTTTTGGAGGTCCGTAGCTAATTTAGGCTTGAAATGCCGAAAGTCGAATTTTGAAGTTTCCGGTTCGATAGTGAGATTTTTATCCGAGGGTCGGAATGGAATTCCGGAAGTTGGAGTAGCTCCGTAGGGTTGAGTATGACGTGTGTGCAAAATTTCGGGTCATTCGGACGAGGTTTGATAGACTTTTTGATCGAAAGCGTATTTTTGGAGTTTTGGAATTTTTAGGCTTGAATCCGTGGTTGATTCGTCGTTTCGATGTTGTTTTAGGTGTTTTAAGGATTGGTATAAGTTTGGGTAGTGGTTTGTGACTAGTTGGTGCTTTGGTTGAGGTCCCGGGGGCATCGGGATGATTTCGGGTGGTTGACGTAGGAATTTTGGAGTTAGAGTTGCAGCTTCAGCTGCTGGTTTTCTGTCATAACCGCACCTGCGGTTTGGGTCCCGCAGGTGCGGCGCCGCAGACGGCCTTGTGGTCGCAGAAGCGGAATTTGGAGAGCTCAGCAGGAACCGCAGAAGCGGTGGAATTTTCGCAGGAGCGCTACCGCATCTGCGGATGGGGAGTCGCAGATGCGGAATCTGGGCCTTAAGTGAAAAGTCGCAGATGCAACCATTGTTCCGCAAATGCGAGACAGCAGATACGGAAACAGCTAGGCAGAAATATGAAATTTCGACGGTTTATTTTCAAAAAGTTAGAAATTCGATTTGGAGCTCGGGAGAGGGCGATTTTGAGAGGAAATTGAAGAGGAGATCATTGGATAACGATTCTTTAACCTTCTTGTTATATTCCATCAATCTATAGTTAGTTTCATCATTTAATTTCGGATTGGAGATGAAAATTGGGGAAAAATTAGAAGAAAGTTCTTAGACCTGAAATTCGACTTTTGATTGGGAATTTGACCTTAGATTTGGATAATTTTAGTATGCATGAACTCGTGAGAGTATGAGGATTCTGAAAATATAAATTTTACCCGATTCCGAGACATGGGCCAGAGGGACGTTTTGGTCATTTTACCTAATTTTGCATATTTTCTTAGAATTTAATTGTAGAATCGGGTACTTGAAGTGTTATTTACATTATGCAATTGAATCGAATAGATTTGGGCCATTTGCAGTCGAGTACTCGTGGCAAGAACGTGATTTTCGGGTTGATTTTGAGCCGGTTCGAGGTAAGTGACTTGCCTAACCTTGTGTGGGGGACCTTCCCCTTAGGATTTGGTATTATTGATATTTGAAATGCCTTGTACGTGAGGTGACAAGTGTGTACTTGAGCTAATTGTTGAAAATTCGGTTTTCCTTAAGTAATTTCAATTGTGTTTCTTTTTCCCCGTTTTACACTGCTTGCAATATAAGCCTGTTGCTAGCTTAGGAAAGCATGCCTAATTGACTTAATTGCTTTACTTGCTCAAACTGCCTTATTTGAATTATGTGTAACATGCTAGGCTAGAAGTGTCACGACCCAAATTTCACTAAAGGTCGTGATGGCGCCGGACACCATTGTCAGGCAAGCCAACCCAAAATACTTAATTAAATTCTCATTTTAATACTCTTGAAAACTATGACTTTTCTTCAAATTTACCAATTTAAGAAGATAATTGCTTCGAGTCAAATTAAATAATAAGTAATTATACAAAATGCTCCATAACCATCCCATAACCCGGTGTCACAAGTGCATGAGCTATTTCTAAGAAACAATACAGTGCATCATCCGTCCGGAAAAAAAATGGACAGAAAGTAAATACAATACGCTGAATGAGAGACTATACTAGCTGCGGGCCGCCTCGAGGAAATACAGCTCGCCTAGTCTCCGTGTCAACCATGCTGCTACGCCTGCTAAGCCATTAGTGGCGCGTGTGCCTGTGCAACAAAAATGCACAGAAGTGTAGTATGAGTACAAAAACAACGTGTACTCAGTAAGTATCCCGCCTAATCTCGAAGAAGTAGAGACGAGATGGCAACTTCGACACTTACTAAAGGTCCAGTAATATTATAATTAAGGCGATGACTCACAGATTTATTAAGGACAGCAATAGATTCAAGTAAATTACAAAACAGGTAAAAGTTCCTCTTTATTAAAAAAAAAATCTCCGAATTCATAATCCATAAATTAACAAATTTTCTCAAGTCGGGAGAGCAGATATTAGTATCAACAAATGTCAAAACAAGCAATACAAGCATGCGCAACTCATGCCGAGGTCGTATGGCCCAATCCAACAATATTTAAAATGTGCACTGCCGAAGGTCGAGCGGCCCGAACCATAGATGCATCTATTACCCTGCTCGCGAACCATACATGCGACGCGGTCAAATTTAAATAAGCAATCATCCTGCTCGCGAACCTTACATGCGACGCAGGTACACATAGAAATACATGCTCAAACAGCAGATTAAGAATTTATCGAGGAACATTTATCCAAATAAAATCCAATTCTCTTTTAACGATTTCAGAAAATGAAGTTTAATCCTTTTAGAAATTCATTTACCAGTTCGACAGGATTTAAGCAATTCAACTATAACCATCATTACAATTATTCCAAGTACAACATGCTTTTGGGTCCTAGACTACCCGGACAATAACATAATAGTAGCTACGCACGGACTCTCGTCACCTCGTGCGTACGTAGCCCCTACAAATAGGAGCACATAACCAATTAACTCACCTAGGGGACAATTCCCTCTTACAAGGTTAGAAAAGAGACTCACCTCGCTCCGAAGATCCATAACCGGCATTCCATGCCCTTCCGAAGACTTGAATCGATGCTAAATACTCCCAAAACAAGCCAATGATTATGCAAATTCATTAATATACGATAAACTACTCATATTAATCCAATTTATAACAATTCCTAACCCCGATTGAAAGGTTGACAAAAATATCCTCGGACCCACGTGCCCGGATTCCGAAAATTTTTGAAGATTAAGCTTACCCATGACTCCATGAACTCAAATATATGATTTTCTCTTAATTCCATACCCAAAATCCTGGTCAAATTCCAAGAATATCAATTTCTCGGTCTTTCTACCAAAACCCCAAATTTCTACCAATTTACATGCCAAAATCTATACATAATCGATGTATTTAACTTAAGATGGATGGGATTAGCTTACCTTATCGTTGATGATGAAAAATTCCACTTGAAGCTCTCCCAAAAATCGCCCAAGCCAAGAAAATATGAGAGAAATGGCCAAAACCCGATTTTTAAAACACCTCTCTGCCTCCAGAAATTTCCGCACCTGCGGTCCTTTGACCGTTTCTGCGGCTCCGCAGGTGCGAGCCAGCCCACCGCTTCTGCGGTTCCCTCCAGGCTCCCATTTTTTGCTTCTGCGCTACCATTCCCGCAGATGCGGTCCCGCTTCTGCAGCCAAACGACCGCATCTGCGGTCCCAGCTTCCCTTTGCCAAAACCGCATCTGCGACTACTGGGCCGCTTCTACGGCTCCGCACCTGCGGCCCTTTTCTCGCAGGTGCGGTTACACCAGCAACCAGCAACTTCAGCCTTCCAAAAATTCCATTTTTGATCCGTTAACCACCCGGAATCCACCCGAGGCCCCCGGGACCCCAACCAATCATACCAACCAGTCCCAAAACACATTACGGACCTGCTCGAGGCCTCAAATCATATCAAACAACGCCAAAACCAAGAATCGATCTCCAATCCAAGCTTTATGAACTTTAGAACTTCAAACTTCTACTCTCGATGCTTAAACCTATCAAATTACGTCCGATTGACTTTAAATTTTTGCGCACAAGTCATACTCGACATTACAGACCTACTCCAACTTCCGGAATCGGATTCCGACCCCGATATCAAAAAGTCCACTTCCGGTCAAACTTCTCAAAAACCTTCAAATTTCTATCTTTAGCCAAATGACTCCGAAAGGACCCACGGACCTCCGAATTCACTTCCGATCGCGCTCCCAACTCTAGAATCACCATACGGGATACTCCCTGACTCGGAATCACAAACGGACATCGATAACACTGAGATGCACTTCAACCCAAACTTATAAAATTTCTTCCAAAATGCTAACTTCCACAATAGGCGCCAAAACGCTCCAAGGTCATTCAAAACCCGACCCGGACATACGCCCAAGTCCGAAATCATCATACGATCCTGCTGGAACCTTCGAACCCTAATTCCAAGGTCGTTTACTCAAAAATCCGATCTTAGCTAATTCTTTCAACTTAAGGCTTCTGAAATGAGAACTTCCTCTCCGATTCAACCTCGAACTTCCCGAAATTTAATTCTGACCACGCGTACAAGTCGTAATTCCCGAACTAAAGCTGCTCATGGCCTCGAACTGCTGAATGGTGCGCTAGTGATCAAAATGACCGGTCGGGTCGTTACATCCTCTCCCACTTAAATATACGTTCGTCCTCGAACGTGCTAGGAACTGTGCTGGGGTTGTCTGGAATCACTGCTTAATACCTCGTGCACCTACCCGTGCTACCACAACTCAGTTGGGCACATCAGCTCGATCAAATCTAAAGATAACCTCTTTCATTTAGGCAAATAAGCCTTGGAGCCCAGTTTCAACATCCGAAATTCTTTACCAGGCCTGCCTTCGACATATGAACACCGTATCAATCATCACCCGCTGTACCAGAACATGATTGCACACCCTTGCTGAATTCACACCATGCACCCCATCACTCACAAGACCATAATAACACTCTCTGATCATAATAGCCGATATTCCACGAATCTGATGCTCTCATTGCACCTCACGACCTACATAGGCCTTGCGCTAATTCTTACAATACCGCCATGACGGAAGAGATGTGTAGAAATTCATGACCGACTGCCGAATCAACAAATCATTGGGTCTATTCTCCTGACAAGAACCGTCACCTCATTCTGAACCAATTAATGATCTTAGCTCCTTAATATACTTCATATAGTCAGATTGCACTGATCCTAAATCCAATGATCTCGTCTCACCCAGTACGAACTGCTCAGGCAATAAGCCACCCCGGACATAATCAAAAGTCTCATATGATGCCATAATGTGCCAATAGGCTACCAATTCGAACGCGATACAATGAAACCGAACTCTGAAAAGGAAATCCAATTACCCCGCTCGCGAATCATACATGCGACGCGGTCAACATATTTGAACAGACACCCGCTCGCGAATCATGCATCCGACGCGAGCACACAGCTAATATAAGTTCCTCTCAGGAAAAGAGGAAACAACACACGTAAAAACAGATACAAATAACTATACTCAACATCACACTATTGCGGTATGCAACCCGATCCAGATATCATACCCATGGCGGCGTGCCATCCGATCCACACATCGATTTCACATAAGGAAATATACATCGAGCTAAATTGCTCATTACAACCAAATGCCGAATATCGGTCACAAGCACGCTAAGTGCATAATACCATCCCTGGGGAAACATATGGAGCTATAAGCTACAAAACCCAAGCACAACCGAGGGGCGATATACGATCTGAATCTCAAGAGCCATTTTGGTCATATAACCTCATCTCTACGCGGAACCTCAACACATAAGCAATTTACCAAGCCGTCTCACAACTCTCTCACGGCGCAATATATCATTACATGAAATAACTAACGATGAAGTAACAGCCTGACTACTCTTCCATAGAGAGCGCATTATTGAAATGAACACATTTGGCCTGATATAGAGCCCAGATTCACATTTGAATTCACCCACAGACCTCAAGCCGATTCTGATCGCACCGAACTAGGATAATAACCTTTCAAAGGTCCATAATAACTCCTCTTTCGCTCATAACACATAAGAACAACTATCATAACCGAAGTAATCCTCCACGGTCCACAACCCCAATAAACCGAGTGCCCTCCAAGCATAAATTCTAACGACATCACTACAATTTTATACATGATTTAACTCCTCAATCGATCAAGTGGCTACATGACACACTAATACAACCTTTCCGTGGGCACGCTCCCACACCCTTCCGTAGCAGATAATAGATCTGTACATCTAACTCTCCGGCCGCGCTAACGCTAAAAAGCAATCAAAAATCCTTAACCAGGATGCAAAGCCTTTTTCACAAACACTGATCTCAGGTGACGCTGAAGACAATACCAACTTGCTTTAAGCATCGAAACTACTTTCCTGCTCATCCGAGATCGTGACATCCCTGTCAACATCGAACTGCAATCTTGATCCCCACTTCAACTTCCATGCCCCTCACTGCACCCAACACGCCAATATACGATAGAACACGATTTTCATCATGACTCCGGAACCACTAATAGTTTAACACTTCATCATATAAAAACTTTTCACTTAACTCACTTCAGGAGAACCATTGCGACACACAGGTGAATTCTCATAACCGCAGAATATGCAAATCTCTAAGTAGTGGTCTAAGTCACCATAGCCCTTCCGGGACCCGCCTACACCTGACAGGCCATAACAGTAGAATACTTCTGAAAAACATTAATTACGGCGTCCGACAAGCCTCACATGTACCGCCACAAATCACTTACATAACTTTATCGCACTGAAAGAACCGATCACTGCCACCAATAGGCCAATTCAACTATGGCTAATCAATCTATCTTCCTCCAATTTGTTCTTGATTGCCTTAGAAATAATAATAACTCCATCCAACACATAGCATACTCCATCCGCACTCATCTCGAGTGACCTTGACTCACGAGACCATGCTGTCTCAAATCCCACGAACCATTTCATACCTCCCAATTGCTACCCTGTAGGTCAAAACATCATAGAGCCTTCTGGGCACCTCCTCATAAGCTGCTACAAGGCTTGATTCTTAACTGTATCTATAGGCTCGAAGCCATTAGGCACCACACTTTACCCCTTTGAATCCACTAGGACCGTTGTTGAGAGCCACCCGCTCTGACTTGGCCCCGAATATAATCAACTCCATAAATCTTCTAGCACATGAATACCCTCTCGACGAAGCACCCGGCAGAATCACTTCCCTTGAAACCCACATCTATACAAGGCATAAATCCTGAATCCTTCCCCAAGTCTGAACATGGGCTAATAAGGCCAACCATAGCACACCTTTAACAATTCCTCTGCTCAAATCACCGCTTATGTACTTTCCGTAGCTGAAATGACCCATCAATATGCTAATAACCAGAAACCTCGCAAGTAGTTAACCATGCAACCCTAATCATAGGCAGTGGGACTCTCCCACTTAGCTTGAAGCCATTATTACACAACTCTGGACTCAACCAGGATCCTTCATTTCTTATTGACATAACCTTGCGCAATCAACCGACAAAATTCTCGAAATCTTTCTGTAAAACCCCTTTTTTATACTCTGAATCATCAACCACATTCACACGACTGATCTCTTTGCCGTATAGCCAATAGAGCCCTTTGCAGAAACTTCACCAGCTATGCGACCGCCGTCCTGCTCACTAGAGACATCCCGCCTGTGGGGTCTACGTGCCGACGTCTTCCAACACCGCCACACGGGGTACAAACACCACGACATTAATGACCCATCTTGAGTCCAAGCTCACTCTCTAGCTGCACGAGTCCATTCACCCCTCGTGAACATCAATTAAGTGCGAGACAACATCCTTCCCATTCAAAGTTAGGTTTTATCCTTCTTCATTTCAAGTAGCTCCTTTCCGTTATATCAAATCTCCTGCCGCCTAATAGCCCATACTCCAAATTAATCCGTAGGCCCAAATCACCAATCACTAAAATTCCCAAATCACTCCAAACTCTCTCACTTTGGTGAAACTCGCCTCTTTAGTCGACTACTCGACCCTTACTTCTCATACCTGGCCTTCTAGAAATTTTAACCACCACCTGACACTCCCACATGTTCTTCCTTATCCTTTGCTGCTCAGTTGTTTCCTTAAATAAAATCTATCTTCAAGGCACTTGAACCCACAACTGCTGCTAACATTAAACCTTTCCGAAGATCATTTTCCTCGAATCGTCGATATTAGGAAAACTAATTCAATCCTGCACCACCGCACCCCGCGATATTTAACAGTCGCATCTTCAATACTACTTCACAATATCTTGCCCCAAAGGCGAATCGTAGAAGATCATAACACCGGCGAACTTAGTACATTCAATAGGGACAACTACACCTCATCATAGAAGAAAACTCTACCACGCTCGTAAATACCAAATCTCATTACTCCATCAACCCAAATCTGCACATTCTTAGTCCGATTGCCTTTCCTCCGCCAGAAGTAAAATACCGAATCTCTGAATCATGCACTGAGTAAACCTCCTTCAAGTCATTCTCTGCCCTAACACGTAGGCAAACATCCACCATCATATCAATACTGCGGAACAATTGTTCATAGCACCATGGCAACTTGTGCCTAGCCTCAGAGCTCTTAGAAGCACCTCTACTGAGCCGAAATGACAGAATATCCTTTCACAAGGCGGGGATAATAGCCCAGACAACTATGCGGGGAGAAACGTCTCCACCACGTCGGTAGTACCATTACAATTCTTCAATTCTCGATTTATAACCAGCGGTTCGTGTCGCGTAAGATTGAGTAGGAAGGAAGCAAGGGCATAAGCCTCAAGGAATCAAATCGTACGATGAGGAATCAAGAAGGGAATTACTCCTAACAGTCCTGCAGCCTACTGAAGATAAGTACAGACGTCTCCGTACCGATCCGCGAGACTCTACTAGACTTGCTCATGACTCGTGAGACCTACGGGAACCTAGTGCTCTGATACCATGTTGTCACGACCCAAATTTCACTAAAGGTCGTGATGGCGCCGGACACCACTGTCAGGCAAGCCAACCCAAAATACTTAATTAAATTCTCATTCTAATACTCTTGAAAACTATGACTTTTCTTCAAATTAACCAATTTAAGAAGATAATTGCTTCGAGTCAAATTAAATAATAATTAATTAATACAAAATACTCCATAACCATCCCAGAACCCGGTGTCACAAGTGCATGAGCGATTTCTAAGAAACAATACAGTGCATCATCCGTCCGGAATACAAATGGACAGAAAGTAAATACAATACGCTGAATGAGAGACTATACTAGCTGCGGGCCGCCTCGAGGAAATACAGCTCACCTAGTCTCCGTGTCAACCATGCTGCTATGCCTGCTAAGCCACTAGTGGCGCATGTTCCTGTGCAACAAAAATGCATAGAAGTGTAGTATGAGTACAAAAACAACGTGTACTTAGTAAGTATCCCACCTAATCTCGAAGAAGTAGAGACGAGATGGCAACTTCGACACTTACTAAAGGTCCAGTAATATTATTATTAAGGTGATGACTCACGCATTTATTAAGGACAACAATAGATTCAAGTAAATTACTAAACCGGTAAAAGTTCCTCTTTATTAAAAAAAATCTCCGGATTCATAATCCACAAATTAACAAATTTTCTCAAGTCGGGAGAGCAGATATTAGTATCAACAAATGTCAAAACAAGCAATACAAGCATGCGCAACTCATGTCGAGGTCGTACGGCTCGATCCAACAATATTTAAAATGTGCACTGCCGAGGGTCGAGCGGCCCGAACCATAGATACATCTATTACCCCGCTCGCGAACCATACATACGACGCGGTCAAATTTAAATAAGCAATCATCCTGCTCGCGAACCTTACATGCGACGCAAGTACACATAGAAATACATGCTCAAACAGCAGATTAAGAATTTATAGAGGAACATTTATCCAAATAAAAGCCAATTCTCTTTTAACAATTTCAGAAAATGAAGTTTAATCCTCTTAGAAATTCATTTACCAATTCGACAAGATTTAAGCAATTCAACTGTAACCATCATTACAATTATTCCAAGTACAACATGCTTTTGGGTCCTAGACTACCCGGGCAATAACATAACAGTAGCTACGCACGGACTCTCGTCACCTCGTGCGTACGTAGCCCCCACAAATAGGAGCACATAGCCAATTAACTCACCTATGGGGACAATTCCCTCTTACAAGGTTAGAAAGGAGACTCACCCCGCATAAAGATCCATAACCGGCATTCCACGCCCTTCCGAAGACTTGAATCGATGCTAAATACACCCAAAACTAGCCAATGATTATGCAAATTCATTAATATACGATAAACTACTCATATTAATCCAATTTATAACAATTCCTAACCCGGATTGAAAGGTTGACAAAAACGCCCTCGGGCCCGGATTCCGAATTTTTTGAAGATTAAGCTTACCCATGACTCCATGAACTCAAATATATGATTTTCTCTTAATTTCATACCCAAAATCGTGGTCAAATTCCAAGAATATCAATTTCTAGGTCTTTCTACCAAACCCCCAAATTTCTACCAATTTACATGCCAAAATCTATACATAATCGATGTATTTAACTTAAGATGGATGGGATTAGCTTACCTTATCGTTGATGATGAAAAATCCCACTTGAAGCTCTCCCAAAAATCGCCCAAGCCAAGAAAATATGAGAGAAATGGCCAAAACCCGATTTTTAAAACACCTCTCTGCCTCCAGAAATTTCCGCACCTGCGGTCCTTTGACCGCTTCTGCGGCTCCGCAGGTGCGAGCCAGCCCACCGCTTCTGCGGTTTCCTCCAGGCTCCCATTTTTCGCTTCTGCGCTACCATTCCCGCAGATGCGGTCCCCCTTTTGCAGCCAAACGACCGCATCTGCGGTCCCAGCTTCCCTTTGCCAAAACCGCATCTGCGACTACTGGGCCGCTTCTACGGCTCCGCACCTGCGGCCCTTTTCTCGCAGGTGCGGTTACACCAGCAACCAGCAACTTCAGCCTTCCAAAAATTCCATTTTTGATCCATTAACCACCCGGAATCCACCCGAGGCCCCCGGGGACCCCAACCAATCATACCAACCAGTCCCAAAACATATTACGGACCTGCTCGAGGCCTCAAATCGTATCAAACAATGCCAAAACCAAGAATCGACCTCCAATCCAAGCTTTATGAACTTTAGAACTTCAAACTTCTACTCTCGATGCTTAAACCTATCAAATCACGTCCGATTGACTTCAAATTTTTGCGCACAAGTCATATTCAACATTACGGACCTACTCCAACTTCCGAAATCCGATTCCGACCCCGATATCAAAAAGTTCACTTCCGGTCAAACTTCTCAAAAACCTTCAAATTTCTATCTTTAGCCAAATGACTCCAAAAGGACCCACGGACCTCCGAATTCACTTCCGATCGCGCTCCCAACTCCAGAATCACCATACGGAGCTACTCCCTGACTCGGAATCCCAAACGGACATCGATAACACTGAGATGCACTTCAACCCAAACTTATAAAATTTCTTCCAAAATGCTAACTTCCACAATAGGCGCCAAAACGCTCCCGGGTCATCCAAAACCCGACCCGGACATACGCCCAAGTCCGAAATCATCATACGATCCTGCTGGAACCTTCGAACCCTGATTCCGAGGTCGTTTACTCAAAAATACGATCTTAGCTAATTCTTTCAACTTAAGGCTTCTGAAATGAGAACTTCCTCTCCGAGTCAACCCCAAACTTCCCGAAATTTAATTCTGACCACGCGTACAAGTCGTAATGCCCGAACTAAGCTGCTCATGGCCTCGAACTGCTGAACGGTGCGCTAGGGCTCAAAACGACCGGTCGGGTCGTTACAAGAAGTACCTATTTTGCCAAAATATGAAATTTGAACTGAATTGTGTATTCTTCGTGTTGTTGCTGTGTGTTTACTTTAGGACTACGAATTTATCCGGTAGATCCCCCTGCACATTTACTTTGGGATTACGGATTTGTATTCCGGTAGACCCCCCTGCACATTTACTTTGGAACTACGGGACTGCACCCGTTAGATTCCCCCTGTACTGGATATTTACATTTGGGACTACGAATCGGACTTCCGGTAGATCCCCGTGCATTGTGAGTTGGACTATGGGACTGCACCCGGGAGATCCACTGGATATGATATTTATATTTGGGGACTACGGGACGGCATCCTGGGAGATCCCCGGTGGTTATCTTTGTGCTGAGCTGTATTCTCCTTCTGTGTTTACTTGCCTCTGTAATAGTTGTTGTTGTCCTTCATATCCTGTGTTATTTTTACTGTTGTACTTATTTACACTGTTTATTTCACACTGTTAAACCTTATATCTTATTTAATCTCAGTAGGGCCCTGACCTTCCTCGTCACTATTCGACCGAGGTTAGGTTTGGCACTTACTGAGTACCGCTGTGGTGTACTCATGCCCTTTCTGCGCATGTTTTTCATGTGCAGACCCAGGTACTTCGACTCAGCCCTATCACCCCTGAGGCGAGGCGACTGTTCCAGAGACTTCGAGGTATATCTGACGCGTCCGCAGATTGAGGAGTCCCTTTCTATTCTCTCTTTTAAGTATTAGACCTTCTATATTCTTTCCCTTGTTAGACATTCTGGAGTTAGAGCATTTTTACTTTATTCGTAGCTTGTGATTCCTGGGTTTCCAGGTTTTGGGAAAACTGTATTATTTTATGAGAGTTAGTACTGTGTATGCCGTATGGCACTTTCCAAGGCTATTTTATTTCACTATTTCTGTTTAAAATTGTTTTCTTTTCTTCCGCAAATTTTGGTTTATATTCCGTATTTAGGCTTACCTAGTCGTGTAGACTAGGTGCCGTCACAACGGTTCACGGAGTGTCACGACCCGGATTTCCCCACCCTCGAGGGTCGTGATGGCGCCTACTCGTAGAAGCTAGGCAAGCCATAAATCATAAACTCCTACCAATTTCATTTTAAATCCTTTTATCTATCATAACAACAAGCGTTAAATATTTAAATGACAGCGGAATATGAAATTTAAAGCGGAAGACTTAAACTAAATAAGTTGAACAATAATGCGGAATTCAACATGTGCCTCTACCCAAGAACTGGTGTCACATCATCCACGGACTACTAAGAGTACTAAATACAATCGTTTGAAAGAAATATAACACTGTTTGTCTCGAAAACATGAGATAACATAATGAAATATAAGATAGAGGAGACGGCGGGCCTGCGGACGCGTGCAAGGCTACCTCGGAGTCTCGGTGGACTGAAGGCTGGCTCCCGAGCTACTGCTGCTGTCCGGGACCTGGATCTGTGCAAAAGAGCACAGAGTGTAGTATCAGCACAACCGCCCCATGTGCTGGTAAGTGCCTAGCCTAACCTCGGCGAAGTAGTGACGAGGCTAGATAGGACTACCACATAAAACACGATGTTCGGACCAAAACCCGATCACCCATTCACCCACGAGCCCGAATATGTAATTAGTTCCAAAATCCGACCCCAAAACGAGGTCTAAATACCAATTATACAAAAAGCCCTAACTCTACCCAAATCCCTAATTTTCTACTCTTAAGAGCATGATTTAGGCCTAGAAATCCAATGGGTGTTAATGGAAATTGAAGAAAATGAGTCTAAGATTACATACCTATAGATTTGTGGTGAAGCTCTCTTTCAAAAATCGCCCAATTTGGAGTTTGGAAGAAGAAGTTATGAAATTTTTGTTGAATCCCGTTTTTGCTTCTGTTTTAAAATCACTGGACAGACCTTCATCGCGTTCGCGATGGGTCTGTCGCGTTTGCGATGGGTTAGGCCCAATAAACCATCGCGTTCGCGCTACAAGGCTCACGTTCGCGGAGCTTCAGCCCCCAGAGCCTTCGCGTTCGCGTTCGTGTGGACGCGTTCGCGTAGGGTAAAATCCCTCTCCCCCTGCCCAGGCCCAAAACCTTCGCGTTCGCGATAGCAGGTCCGCGTTCGCGAAGGGAATCACCCCCAAAGCTTTGCGTTCGCGTCCTGTGTCTCGCATTCGCGTAGAAGGAAGTTTCCTTCAGCCTGACTTACCCTTCGCGTTCGCGATAGTCCTTCCGCGAACGCGAAGAACAACACACCAGAACACCAGAAACTGAAAACCTGCAATTTTTTCCTAAGTTCAAAACCTCCCGAAACTCACCCGAGCCCTCGGGGCTCCAAACCAAACATGCATACTAACTCAAATCATATGAACTTATCCATGCGATCAAATCGCCAAAATAACCTCTTAAACAACGAGTTTAGCATAGAAATCTAAAAAAAATCTCAAAACTTTCGAAGTATCAATTTTCACAACTACGGGTCCAAATCACCTCAAATGACTTCCGTTTCTTACCAATTTTCACAGGCTCATCTTAATTCACATATAAGACCTGTATCAGGCTTCGGAACGAGAATACGGGCCCGATACCATAAAATTTTAAACTCATTTCATTTTCAAAACTTATAAATAATTCCAGAAAATAATTTTCTTTTAAAATTCATTTCTTGGGCTTGGGACCTCGGAATTCGATTCTGGGCATACACCCAAGTCCCATATTTTCCTACGGACCCTCCGGGACCGTCAAATCACGGGTCCGGGTCCGGGTACGTTTACCCAAAATGTTGACCGAAGTCAACTAAGGTTCATTTTAAAGTCAAAATTCATTATTTTTTACAGATTTTCACATAATAGCTTTCCGGTTTCGCGCTCGGACCGTGCACGCAAGTCGAGGTGATGCTGAATGAGGTTTTTAAGGTCTCGGAACACAAATTTTATTTCTAAAACAAGTGACGACCTTTGGGTCATCACATCTTTAGGCTTAAGTGTATTCTGCCTAATATTTACTTCGATGGTCTTTAATTCCTTCCTGGTGTCCGTTGTTCCCATCTTCACTTAAGGTAATGTCTTCACCTTTTAAATTCATGGATTATTTGCCTTTTGTCCTCTCATGTATGTCTTCATGCTACTTTATTTTCTTTCTTTATTTTCCTTCCGTATTTTATTTAATTTTGCTCCAAATCTTTTTATCTTCATGTCGCTTTATTCCTACACAGTTAAAATATAATATTAAGCACAAAATAATATAATTAACACTCAAAAAACGATTAAAAGTTCTATAATGTGAGGCAATAATGATTAACTATATGTATTTTTGGCCGAACATCAAAAAAACAACCAACGATTGTAGAGACATGGGATTTTCTCCTTCCTAGGCGAAGATGGACATGTTCAACGTCCATATACATTTTGTGTGTGTTTGTAAAATAGGCCCAAATTTGATTTTTTGTCTATTTTTTTAGGTTAAATGATGTAAAGGGTTCTTCTGTAGGATGAGAACGAGTTATTCACATTTGACAAAAAGTCTCAAATGTGAATATACAAAAACTTAAAAAGTCTACTGCAGGCCATATAAATCAAACATCTCAAACTTAGGGGAAAACTGAAAAACCTAATGCTTAAGGAAACAAATAAACGAAACATTTTACTTCTCAATCTTAGAAATCAACCATTTAAGTGTGGCTACATATGCAATTATTGAAATCAATCTGAAACAGTTAACAATGACAATTCATATTTACCTTATATTCTAGTTTCCAAGTGTGGCTACATATGCAATTATTGAAGCTTGAGGTCGTCTCTCGGGAGAAATTCAAAATAGCCAGATTTACCACTGGTCGTTGAAAAATAGCCAAGTTTCAAAAGTCATCGAAATTTAGCCACTTTAAATCTGAGCGAAAATACTGTTCAAAATCCGGAAAAATACGCCCGCAAATTTTACGGGAGTTCCAGCATAAGTATGCTTGAACTCCCGTAAATTTTACGGGAGTTCAAGCATAATTATGCTGGAACTCCCGCAAATTTTACGGGAGTTCCAGCAAGTATAATTGTCCAGTATAATATACTGGAGTTTGGAGCACTGGTGCTCCAGTCTCCCGCAAATTTTACAGGAGTTAGCAAAGTATACCGGTCCAGCATAATATGCTGGAGTTCGTACACAAATGCACCAGAACTCCCGTATATTATACTGGACCGGTCCCTGTTGCAGCAAAATAGTGGCTATTTTTCATTGACTTGATAAACGCTGGCTATTTTTTATTGACCAGTGTAAAAACTGGCTATACCATGATATTTTTACTTTTTCATCTCTACATACTCATGACCCATAAGTGTCCAAGCTCATAATTAACTTTTATTCAATTTGAGAGCCCTCCGAAAATACATTACAGACTTCTCATTCCTACAAACTGTAATAGTAGTTCCCAATAATGAAACAAGATTCTGGCCTGTATTTACCTGTCAAAAATACTCTCTGTGCAAGGTACCTTAGTGCTGAATAACATTCCTTTACATAATTCATAAAGCACATCTGAATACATATCCATGTCTTCAATCCGGTAAGGGTCATTTCTTAGAAGTTCTTCAAATATAAACTCCACTAGTTCAAATTCTCTGAGGCTGTAGCAATCTGTGCCTGGCTATAAATGCTAAAACTGAAGGTCTGATGATAGGCTATAATTGCATATTTTAGTCGCTTATTACACTCGAATTTACTGTACTTTAATTGAGTTTGCGCTTTAATCGCTAGTGTTTTGCACTAGTTGTGTGTTTTATGCCTTGTAGGTGTGATTCCGAGCTATATAGATATTATGGAATGAATTTAAGTGATTTGAAGCTTTGAAGTCTGAGTAAAAGCTCAAGGAATTAAGCCGGGATCGTATTCTGGGGTCAAATTTGATAATTAAGTACGAACGAAGACTTGAGGAGGCATATTGCGCACTGTCTAGCAAAATGGACATAACTTTTTGCTCAGAACTCCATTTGGGCTCCACAATATATGGTTAGAAAGCTAATTCAAAGGGCTACAACTTTCATGTTTTACGTCTTTCCAAATTCCAAACAGAACAGGGTGAAAAATGCAGTCGAAACCGCGATGGCGGAACTGACCGCGGCAGAAATCAGAGAGCTTGTCTGGCCGCGGTCCTACCGCGTTTTGACCGCGGCCGCGCCCCTCCAGGCGTAAAAAAGAAGTCCTATTTCGCCCGGGACAAGTTTATTTCGGTCCTACACTATTCCAACTTGTATAAAAGGGGTCCTAAACCTATTTTGAAGGAGAGATGGGACATATTTTGGACATAGATTCGACCTAAGGAGGCAAGAACACATTGGGAGCAAGGCGGAGAATTCTTCGACGAGTTTTTCCTTCCTCTTCCTATTTTTCATTGTTGGTTATGACTTTTAGTATTGTAGTTTTACATACTATTATGAATAGCTAATTTGTTATCTAGAGTTTTGATAGAACCTTTTGTGGATAAATTCTTGTTATGTTTTTATATAATTGAGCCATAACTTTTCTCTATTTGTTCAACTACGTTTATATTGTGGTTGGTTGAGGAGCTCTCAATTAGCTGTGCCTATTTAGTATGCATAACTCGGGAGAGAGTGCATATTTAGGTAATTGTTGAACAACGCCACTCCCAGAGTATATGAGGGATCAATAACCGAGGGTTTAAAGGTGGGATTAGGGATAACGAAGCCTTAGGTGCGATCTGAAGTGAACTGTATTAAAAGCGAACTAGCGTAGCTCGGGAGAGTGCGTCTAGTAAATTGTCGTAATTACTCGGGAGAGATTTACGGTAATAAGAGTGCTCATGATCGGTAGAGAATACTTAGGCGAAATTATAGAAGACATAGCGGGAAGGATTCCGAAAATAGGGGAAATCATAACTCTAGACCTCCTTAATCTTTTATCTAACCCTCAGTATCGTTACTTGTTAATTTACTATTTTAATTTGTTAGTTAAGTAGTTAAACACAAGAATCTTAATATCTATAAGTTAGGAATTGTTCAAGCTTGTCTTCTTGGTGATAGTGAACATCTGTAGCTAAACCTTAGTTCTCTGTGGGATTCGACTCCGGACTTGTAAACCGGATTATATTTGCAGCGACCGCTTAGTCCTTTTTATAAGGCATAGTTGGGCGTGATCAAATTTTGGCGCCGTTGCCGGGGAACTAACGGTGTAGTTGTAGGTGTACATATTGCTAGGTTTCAAGTTTGAACTTTTATTTTATTATTTGATTTTTATTTTAGTTTTATTTGTTTATTTGAGAAACATAACATCATGGAATTATGAGAATTTTGTTGTTGGTAATTCTACTTTTGATCCTCCTTATGCATATTGTGAAGGAAACCACCCAGGGCAAAATTATCAAAATATTCCTGAGAGCGAGTTTTGTGCACCAACTCAATCTTATGTATGGAATGTGTGTGATATGTGTGGTGGTCAAGATGGTCACTTTCACGGTTGTGCTTATATTTCTTGCCTTCCCCCAACCCCTTACTTTGATGGTTCTTCTTTTTCTGGTGAAGTTAATAGGAACAAAGAACCTAGGGAAGCTGACCTAAAGAAGCTCGAAGATATGTTAAAGTGCATTTTGGAACAACAGAGTAAATTACTACTGCGGATAGAAAGGCAGGAGGAAACTATTCACAACTTGAAAGTTCACATGAGTCAACTGGTTGAAGTTTTTAATGCTCAACAAGCAATGTTGTGAATAGTATCCAAGAAGAGCGTGAATTAGATACAGAAATTGATGAGCTAGAGGAGGAGGCTAGAGTAGAACACCAACAATCAATCACATTAGATTTTGAGGATGTCGATGTTGTAGAAAGATACTAGAGTCAACCAAGGATATTGAGGATACATATTTAGTTGACTCTATTGTCATTAGTATTGAGAATGTAGATAATCCCAATGTTCATGTAGTTGAGCGCATTGGTCCTCACTCCAAGCATTTTTCCACATTGTGTTTAGATGATGATATGGAAATAGAGTCGTCCGAGCCATGTGAGGAGTCAAGGAATGAGGAACAAAGTGCTTACATTCTGGAATTCTTCTTGCCAGAAAGTCGGGATTACACACCTCATATAAAGGCCAAGAAGTGCAGAATACTACATTTTATTTTATTGGGCCAGTCAGATTCGTTCCACCACCCCAGGAGCATGATCATATAGCAGAATCAAAACTTGGGGTCCGATTCATAAGTTCAAATTGGAGGCAGAAAGTGATTCACGTCGTGCCGCGACGTTAAATCAAGCGCTTGTTGGGAGGCAACCCAGCTTTATTGCTTTCTTTTATTTATTTTTTTATTTAAATTTTTATATTATTTTTGTAGTGTCAATTTTTTTATTTTCTAGGAGCATGGAAAGCAAATGTATTGGAAGAATGCAACAGCAAACCAAATGGTTGGAACTAAGTGTGAGGTACCCACACGAAGGACCAAGCCGGGGAGAAGTCTGAGTACCCCATGAGCTGTAGTGCTTCGACCTTTGGCCCACCAGGGAGTCTCTTTTATCCTTTTTATTTATGGTGTGCATTGGGGACAATGCAAAATTTTAAGTGTGGGGTGAGGAGATCGTCTGGGTGACTTTCTACGCTATTTTAGTTGTGTTAGATTTAATAAGTTTTTTTTATTAAAAGATTGGACTTTTTCCGACGATGGATCTATTAGACAAGTTTTCTTGAGGGATTTAAGTCTTAAAAAAAAAGATTTTCTTTGTTAGGTAGTGTAATAATTCCCCCTTGGTTTTTCTTTGTGCCGCGGTTCTTTTCCAAGGGTTTTGTTTGAACCGGGTGTAGTTAATTTTTTTTTTTTAGGAATAGGAGCCATTGTGTTGAGTTTTGAATTGAAGCAACATCTCTTGACTTTGTTATGCCTTGAGAATAGTGAGTACTTTGGTTGTGACGCTTAGGCTCAATTTTTGACTCTTGTAGAAGTACCTTAAATTGTATGATTTTAACTTTGCTTAACTGCTTTGACTAGAGTGTCTTGATGAATCCAATCCTGAGTGAGTTATGTGCCGTGTGTGTGTGAGGTTTATGTGTTATTCTGTGCAGTGCATTTGATGCCTAGAACTTGCCCCGTGTGTTTGCAAAG
>NW_017673968.1:41472-48972 GCF_001879085.1 Nicotiana attenuata
TCCACTATTGTTCTTTTATTTTTTAGTTTTTGTTCTTTACTAATTATTGTTTATATATGTACTATTGATTGCTAAGTTAAAAGTTTCTATCAGACTCCAGTGGAAAACCAAGTCATATTTAGAATACGCATAACGTGGGAATAACTTAAATCCTACCGAATGCTATTAGTATGTCATTCTAATATACAATTTAGATTTTACAATGTAATGAGATCATATACGCGAACTTAGCTTAAAACAAATTAACTATATAGTTAAAAGTGAGACGTTGGAGCATAAATAAAATATAAAACAAGCAGCTCTTCTTCCCACTGATGCAATCATCGATGCAATTAGCAGAAGCATTCATATTTACAATAAACTGAATAGATGTCTACTATGAATCAATTTTAAATACTAAATCAATTTGAGACTACAATGATCCAATTCGTAGGAGAACAGAATTATAAGTTCAAAACTGGAAAACAAATATCTCTTGGTTGAATATTAGTGGTCGATAGCTGAAAAGTTGTACTTATTCGAAAATTTAAATCTTAACCCGCATCCGCACCGCACCCTCAAAAAACTGAATTTGTTTTTATGTTGACCCGCCCCGCAGCCGCATATGTATAAACCCGCCCTGCCCCGCATATGTATAAACCCGCACCGCTCCGCACCCGCACCGCCCCATTGCCATCCCTAAACGTAAATTTTTTTAATACTACCGACGTGTATAAGTTACACTGTTATTTTTCTCCCATAGAATTAAACTTATTATGGTTTTTTTTAATCCATCAGTCAATATTTTGGTCTTTTGCGAAAAAAAAAATATTCCCTGGACTTCAAACTTCATGTGCAATTATGTTTACAAAATTTTGGAGTCCGGTCCGTGACCATTCTGACTGCCTGAACTATATGCAGCAGCGTGCTCTCCATTTTCAGAAAGAATCCCTTGATATCTTGATGCTATCTGTTCAATATATCCAATATTAGGGCCATAGATATTATTACTATTTGAACATTATTTCATTTCGACCCCAACTAATTATTATTTTTTGCCATTGTTTGGCTCCGTTCAGCGCAAAAAAGAAAAAAAAAAAAGACAGCTCGGTGCACATTTTACGTTCGCGCATGGTCCGAAGAAAGGGTCGCACCCCAAAGGGTGTGATGCAGACAGTTTTCTCTGATACAAGCATTAATGACTGCTTTCATAATTCGAACTTGTGACCTATAGATCACACGGAGATAACTTTACCGTTGCTCCAAGATCTGTTAACTGCATAAATATTTTCAATATTAGGGTCAAAATGCTAATTAATCTTCTGACTTTGTGCTTTTTGAAGTATACTATTTCATTTTTATGTTTCACCTGAGCATTTTCCATATTCTCTTTTGTTTAACGGTCTCCGTGTGTGTATAAATCAAGTTTGGCTCCATCCAGGGCAAAAATAAGAGCAGTCCGGTGCACAGCACAAGAGGTGTGATGTAGAATCCGTTTGGCCAAACTGTCAAAAAATGCTTATTTTGAGAAATGCTTCTTTAAAAAGTATTTTTGAAAAATTATAGTTTGTGTTTGGCCATTTCATTTGAGAAGTACTTTAATAAGCAAATTGTATTTGGACAATATTTTCAAAAAGTACTTTTGAATGTCAAATTATGACAAAAAAAAGTACATATTCAATGTATAAGTAGTATATTATTTAAGAGAGAGAAATAAATTTAAATATTTATTATAAAAATATAACTAATTTTTCACTTTATTTAATTGGAATATAAAATATAAAGTAAAAATATATATTAAAATTTTTAATCAATAGAATAGCTATCGAAAGAAATAAAATTAGTTATCCGATGTTACTTACTGTTTACACGATGATTTAAATATATCGAAATATAATTCAAATAACTCATATACTTAACATGGTTAATGTAAAATATCAAAATGGAGTAAAAAAAAATTCAGTAGCTAAAGAATTTTTTATATTTTTAGATAGCCTACTAAAATGAGTTTTGAATTAAGAATAATATTTTCAATTACATTATTATTAAAAAATAATGTTTTAGAAACTGAAATTTTAAGAAAGAAATATTTTTTTAAGAGATATCAACACATCAAATAAGAGTACAAGTAATAGTAAAAGAGTTAAATCTTATCCAAAGAGTCATTTATTGTCTCAATATTTGATTGTTTTGCCGTAAATATGAGTTATTATTTTGCTTCCTGACTATTTTTAGGATCCAATGACACTGGCAAGAATGGTATTAATTTTTTTCATGTAGTTAATATCCAATGATTTTCTATATTTACTGTGAAAGTATAAATTTTAAGATTATTTGCATACAATCAAAATAACTTAAATATTTGACATAATTAGTGTCCGCGCATCCGCACGAGTACTAATACTAATTTTCAAAAGGTATATCTCAACCAGTTAAAACAACAACAAGCCTCAACTATATCTCAACCAGTTAAAACAACAATAAATGGCCTGATTAGTCAACTTCTCTTCTCATTTTTCACCTTGCAAGTTATCTTAATTCCAATTTACCCTCTTTTTTAAAATTTTATATAAAAAACGCATCGTGACCAAATGTTGCCACTAGAGAAAGTGAAAGGACAGAGAAAACATAATGTTAGTAAGGCAGGATAAGAATGTTCTTGTAACAGTAAAAGAGAAATACTTAAGTATGTAACAGTAAAAGAGAAAAGCTGTTAATTGGATTATGATAACAATTTCTTTATTGATTATAGCTGGATGTCTGATTGTACAAGTATTGCTTCAGTTTTTGCCCATTAAATAGTGTTCTTCAAGTTTGTCTATGATCTTTCTACCTTATGAAGAACAAGAATTCTTGAATTACTAAATATATATATAGATATATAGGTCGTGTAATTGTAAAAGATAGTCCAATTTCAAAAGTAATAAAAGATAGCAGAAAATTTTGATTCAGGTTATAATATATGCTTGGAGAGAATTTTTTAACTTAAAGTAGTGGCAAATCTTTGTCATAAGATAAAAACATCTTGAAAATTGCTCAGGGAGCATGAGAGGCACACAACACCTTGTCTACAAATGAAACAAACAAATATTGAGTATTGTGGAGTTTTTTCCTGACTACAAAATCTAGCATACTTTTGGTTGAATTGAAATTTGTATATTATAGATCTTTTATTTTACTAGTTTTTACAAGATACGAAAAAGTATACTGTTAAATTAATGTAGATGTTTTTATGTTTAGCTTATAACTCCACGATCTCTGGTATCTCTGTACAGTAATGTTTGACATCCAATTTCACTTTCTACAGAAGTAGTTGCTCCAAAATCGCATAGTACTGGATTGTCATGCTGGAACAAAAAAAAATGTAAACAAACATTTTATTTATAGAGAAGTATAAATTACTTGCGTACGAATAATTTAGAATATTCAGTACCTCATCTAAGAGAACGTTTCTGGCTTCAGATCACACAAAACACTGTATCCGATTCTATGCACCGTATAAATTGCGTACGCCAGACCTCTTAATTTTTTTTTAATCTGATACCAATTCAAATGTGTGGCAAAGAGAGATGATGTGTAAGCTAGATGAGAAAGTTTAGACAAAAAAATATGAAGACAAATACCTTCCATTCTTGTTTTTAAATCTCCACCGGGCATCCAATCTGTGATTAGGAAGTCCACCCATATGTTTTGGTCGAGCTGCCATGACCCTCATCCACAAGTTTGATTACGTTCATATATGAAAACGTTTGCAAAGCAGTTGTTTCAAACTGCACAAGCACATTTTCAGTTACAATAATAAGTCCAGTGTCATTGAAGATATACAACAAATTATTGAATTATGTCAAACAATAATTGTATTACCTTAATATGACTATTTCTAGATTCGTTTTTAGCCACTTTGAAGGCATATTCACCAGGCAACAGTTCCCGTTTATTTCCTGGTTCCAAAGTGACTNAAGTATAGTCTTCGAACTTACCGTAATTTACGGGAGTTCCAAGATACTATAGCTAGACTCCCGCAAATTTTACGGGAGTTCAAGCATAATTATGCTGGAAAACTCCCGCAAATTTTACGGGAGTTCCAGCAAGTATAATTGTCCAGTATAATATACTGGAGTTTGGAGCACTGGTGCTCCAGTCTCCCGCAAATTTTACAGGAGTTAGCAAAGTATACCGGTCCAGCATAATATGCTGGAGTTCGTACACAAATGCACCAGAACTCCCGTATATTATACTGGACCGGTCCCTGTTGCAGCAAAATAGTGGCTATTTTTCATTGACTTGATAAACGCTAGCTATTTTTCATTGACCAGTGTGAAAACTGGCTATACCATAATATTTTAACTCGTCTCTCCAAAACTGTAGTTAGCAGAGTAATTAACTTCATACTTTTTATTACTTCCTCTTGTATGTATTAGTACTACTAGTTAAAAATAATTGCATAGGTTTCCTCTAAACCTTAAATTTATGGGTGCACTGATTTACTTTCTCATCCCAAATGAAATTCAAAACTGTGGAGTTGATATTAGATCACAAATAAAATTGAAATATGCAATTTACTCTTGGTCGCTCTTTGATGTAAAATGAATATCGTCTGTCCCCTTGAGACCAAAGAACTATATATCTATGCAACATTCTCTTGATGTTGGAGTTATAACTTGGAACTTGGGGTTAATGATCCAATCAGTCCATAAGAAAAATAGTATTACAAATCTACTTTAAAATATTGTGTTGCAAGGTTTGTGAAAATTAGTATTTGATAAATAAATAATATACATAGCATAAAATTATTGATTTATTGATGTTTCTGTGATGATAATTCAAAAAAAAAAAAAAAAACTCAATTATATATTTAAATCAACCAACAAGAAGAAATGACTTTTGACGTGATAAAATTACACATTTACCTAGTTCTTCATCACAAGCTCTGGCTGAAATCAAAACAACCCTAAAATATCATCAGTAATGAAAAACTAGATAAACATATAAGTTTATCCCGTCAAAAGTTCTTACTTCTCCCTTTTTAATGGTTTAAATCTACTATTGAGTATTTTATGAGTCATCATCACACAAAAAAAAATCAGTGAACAACTGTTTTATGTTATACTTATTTATTTATTTATCACATACTTTGTTTTTTTTTACACAAACCTTATAACAATTAACATTTCTTTAAAATAAACTTGTAACACTATTTTTTCGTGGACTAATTGGATCTTGAACCCAAGTTCCAAACTATAACTCCAGACTCAAAAGCACGTCATATAATTCTTTGGTCTCAAGAGAACAGATTATATTCATTTTACGTCAAGCAACGACCAAAGAGTAAGTCGCATATTTCAATTTTATTATGATTTAATGCCAACTCCATAGTTTTAATTTTCATTTGGGATCAAAAAATAAATAAGTGCAACTATAAAGTACTTAAAGTATAGAAGAAAACTGGCAATTATTTTTAACTAGTAATACCTACGAGAGAAGAAGTAATAGGAAGTATGAAATTAATTTATTCTTTGCTATTGTTGTTTCAAGTAAAGCAACTTTCATTTTGAGAACTCCAAACTGCTCCACTTCGTTTCTTGATCTGTTTGTGCCACACATAAAACAATCAATGATAGTTCGAACTTCTTAAGCTAATTAATAATTAGGCGTTTATTCACAAAAAAGAGCTTAACTAAATTAGGCGTTTATTCTTAAGCTAATAATTAGGTGTTTATTCTTAAGCTAATAATTAGGTGTTTATTCTTAAGCTAATAATTAGGCATTTAAAGAGATCTATAAATTAAACAGATTACTCTTAGGGGCAGACGCATGTTGAACGAAGCGGTGTGACGTGACACCGCTTCATTGAAAATTTTTACTAATGTACTAATAATGTGAGAAAACAAATACGTAGCAAAAGAATGATGCCATTTGACACATATTATCTCCTGCGCATTGGTTATGTGCTTGATTTTTCTCTAAGTGGTTAGAGATTCGAACTTTAGCTATATATCATGTATTTTTGGCAAATATTTGAGAGAGCCTACAATTTGATAGTATATACATGACAACATGGGCGGACGCACGCTTTTAACAAAGCGGTGTAAGTTGTCATGCGATAACGTTTCGTCGAAAACATTAACGGAATATATGTATTAATATTGTGAAAAAACGAATAAGCAAAAAGAAATGACACCCAGTGACATAGATTGTCTCCTTGCATGTGGGTTATATGCATGATTTTGCTTTAAAAGGTCAAAGGTTCGAACATCAACTAGCTCGTATTTAAACAAAAGGAAGTAAGAATCACAACTCATTCTAAAATAAAAAACTCAAACAGAACATTATACTTTTTTTTTTCCCTTCAAATTACAACTACATGACCAAGTAGGATTTATAAATAAAGAGATAAAAAAAAGACAAAATCAAAATGGACATTAATGCAAGTGCCGAACCTGACAAGGAAAACCAGTTATTTCAATGAATTGACTCTGAATTTGCGACTTTCAGCTTTGGTTTTCACTCTTAGAATTTGGTTTCCCTTTCTCTTTTGGAGTTTTACAATGGAGATACCGTCGGTTTAAATAGAGAGTAAGGGAGAAAGATAGCCGTTTGATCAAAAATTGATCCGACGGTTATCGTTCACTAGTACTCTCTCCATTAATGGTAAAGCAATAGAGGGCAGAGCTTTTAAACGGAAATGGTGAAGCCGGTTCTCTCCATCAGTTCATGGAATGATTGCCATAAGTATGTTTATCAGATTATTTAAAAATAAATTATAAATAATTACGTAAGTTAATAGACAATAATTTGTGAATATTTCCACGTACGGAAAGTTTAGGGTCACACTTAGTGATTCTTTTCATGATAATTCTGTTCTTTTCACGTTTATTGTTTCCAAAATTTATGATTTAGATACTGTTGGCAATCTGATTATTTTATAGTAGTAATACACTACGAAAGAATAAGGTGATTATTTATCTAGTATGTTAGAAAGTTTTTTCAAAAACTTCAGCTTATATAGTGCTGAAGTTTTTACAAATGAACTAAATAACTTCAGCATCTTCTGCTGAAGTTTTTGAAAAAACTTTATGACAAAACTAATGAATCCAGGACAAAAAAAGCTTCAGCTTATTTAGTACTGATGTTTTTACAAATGAACTAAATAACTTCAGCATCTTCTGCTGAAGTTTTTGAAAAAGCTTAATGACAAAACAAATGAATCCAGGACAGAAAAACTTCAGTTTATTTAGTGCTGAAGTTTTTACAAATGAACTAAATAACTTCAGTATCACATAACTTCAGCTACTAGAATGCTTAAGTTCAGCAATTACAAATAAAAACTTCAGCACTAGAATGCTTAAGTTCAGCAATTACAAACAAAAACTTCAGCACACTTGCTTCAACAATTTTTGCTACTTCAGGCCCGTCTACTAGAATGCTGAAGTTTGCGTGATTGCCGTTGCTACTTCAGGCCCATATGCTGAAGTTACGCAAAAAAGTGAGTACGTATTAAAATGTGACCCAAAAATCGGG
>NW_017673968.1:53972-86526 GCF_001879085.1 Nicotiana attenuata
ATAAAATAAATAATAATAAAAGTCTCTTACAATATATATTTAAGTTCATTTTCTCTTTAAAATAATTATAAGACCTTGGTACTATCTTTTTTGGTAATTTGACACTCAAAAGCACTTTTTAGAAAGATTGGCCAAACACAAATTGTTTACCAAATATTACAAAAGGTACTTATTAATTGAATTAGCCAAACACAAACTACTTTTTTTCCAAAAGTACTTTTGGATAAAGCACTTCTGAAAAAAGTACTTTTCAAAATAAGTAGTATTTGGCAGCTTGGCCAAACAGGCTCTTAGTAGCTTCTTCCAAAAGCAGAAAAACTGCTTCTGCTGCTGCTCAAAAGCACCTCTCCATCTTGGCCAAACACATCAATTTTTTTAAAAGGTACTCTTTCTGATAAAAAAGTACTTTTGGCCTCCGAGAAGCTTGGCCAAAGGGAGCCAAAGATCAAGCCACCATTCAAATTCTTTAATGTTTGGTCAACACATGAGAACTTTCCCAAGATGGTGGAGGACTGCTGGACATAGAACCTGCATGTAGATACAATGAGAAACATTTGGCTGAAGCAGAAAGACCTACAAGGAAAACTGAAGATTCTAAATGAAACTGAGTTCAAGGGTATTACTATGAAGATTTAACAAGCCAGGGAAGACCTGAAAGAGGTCCAGATCAAGATAAGTACACATTACACAGATGCACTTGCATCAGAAGAGAAGAATATATTATGCCAGCTTGAAAACTGGTCCTTGATCAAAGAAAGTATAATGCAACAGAAGGCGAGAGCAATGTGGATAAAATTTGGAGACTCTAACACTAGCTACTTCTCAGCAGTCATGAAAGATAGGAAACAGAGGAAACAAATCACACATTGATTCTCTAGATGGAAGGAGACTGACTGACCCGGTAGCTATAAGGGAAGAGATTATTCAGTTTTACAAGTCACTCATGGGCACAACAATTCCCAGTGTGGCATCAGTAAATAAGAAGACCATGAGAAGAGGCAAAAAGCTAAAGGCTGATCAACAATTTCATCTATGTGAAACAGTAACAGAATAAGAAATATATGATATATTATGCTCTATAGGAGATGACAAAGCACCAAGGGTGGATGGATACAATGCAGTATTCTATAAAAAAGCATGGCCAATTATCAAGAATGAAGTTATAGAAGCAGTAAAGGAGTTCTTTATAACAGGTACTATGTTCAGGGGCATCAATTGTACTGCAGTAACTCTGATTCCAAGAGTAGCTAATCCTGCTACAATCAAAGAGTATAGGACCATTGCTTGTTGCAATGTCCTCTATAAAATCATTGCTAAAGTCCTGGCAGGAAGAATACAAAAGGTTATTACTAGCATCATCACAGAAAAACAAGCTGGATTCATTCCTGGGAGAAGAGTTGCAGACAATGTGACCTTGGCACATGAGTTGTTTAAGGCATACACAAGGAAATACATCTCACCAAGATGCATGATCAAGGTAGATATTCAAAAAGCCTATGATACAGTAAATTGGAGGTTCCTGAAGCAGATGCTGGAAGAGCTACACTTTCCTCCAAAGTTTGTTAGATGGGTGATGGAATGGGTGTCAATTGTTAATTACTCCATAGTAATCAATGCAGAACCAACCAAACTATTTGATGCTGCAAGAGAGCTCAGGCAAGGGGACCCAATGTCACCCTTCTTATTTGCCATAGTCAAAGAGTACTTAAGCAGAAATCTTAGTGAATTGAGAGATGGGAAGCAATTCAAATATCATCCGAAGTGTTCAAAAATGAATATCCCTCATTTGAGTTTTTCGGATGGCCTACTGTCACGATCCAAAATCCCGAACCGTCGTGATGGCGCCTATCGATGATACTAGGCCAGCCAACATTTTCAATATTTGATATAAAACGAACCAAAGTGATTTTTTAATGACTAAGTTCTCATAAACGGGTAAAACCCAAAACATACATGCGGAATATATCTCCCAAATCGGGGTGTCACTGAGCCCATGAGCATCTATACATAACCAGTCTAGAAATGAAATGTCTGAAACAGTTTGGATTTAAATACAACGAAAGAAAAGATAAGGAGGGAGAAACAAGGACTGCGAACGCCAGACAGCTACCTCAATATCTCCAACGGTCAGCTACGTGAAATATCAACACCCTCCGTGCCCAGAAACTCCTGGATCTGCACACGAAGTACAGAGTGCAGCGTGAGTACAACCAACTTAGTAAGTAACTGTTACACCCCATAATATTACGTCGATATTACGTTCAGCAGTATTATATTACGACAATGTTATGCTCTACAGTAATATATTACGATGATGTTACCCTCTGCAATAATATATTACGATGGTGTTACGCTTCGCAGTAATAAGTTACGACGATGTTGCACCCTGCAGTAATGTACGTTGAATTTGTCGTAAGGTAATTGACATCAGTCCAAGGAAAAGATTATTTGGAGATTATAAGGATTATAAGTGATGAATAAATTCGTCAAGGGAGAGGGGAAGCAAGTCGAAGAAAATGAATTTCGTTGAAATATGGTATTTTGGGATAAAATACGGCCCGAGCAAAAATACCCAGTATTTATGGACTAGTACATACAAGGTACCACATGACCTTGATAATAAGGTGTATAAGGTATGTGAAAAGTGAGTAGTATTTTAAGAAAGTAGAAATAATTCTCAATTATGCGGGTAATTGATTAATTATCGGGTAGCGGGACATTACCCGATTAACTAATAAGCGGATAAAATCTTGATAATTATCCCCAACCATACGTGGCAAGAAGCCACCAAAATAAGAGTGACTAAGTAGTCACTTATTATGCCACCTAGGCATAAGCAAGATTAAGAATTAGAATTATCTGCCAAAAATTCTTAGGAATCAAAGAAGTGACTCCAAAAGAAAATCTAGTCTTTCAAAGACTTTTAATAGACAGAAACGTTTCCTTGATCCAAAATGAATCCAAAGGATTCTTTCAAATCCTAAAGAGAAATCAGAAATTCGTTCCTTTTTATATTTTTCAACCAAAAGAAACGTGGTTTTAAATTGGAACAAGTTCTTTCCAAATTGTAAGAACAGAAACGTTCCCTCTCAAAAAAATTTCAAGGGAACACTGATTTCGTTCCAAAACATTAAGAACCAGAAACAAATTTCGTCCGTGAATCTTTACGGAGCAGAGCCAGATTTCGTTCAATCAACGAAGGTTTCCGACGGGATAAGTATACGGAGTTGTTTCTACTCCAGGTATGTTAAGGCTATCCTTTCTTTCTTTTGGCATGATCTAATGTGAAATGAATACGCTATTTCATAATGAATCTACTCCTAGCAACTAAGGTTGTCCATGTTGTTCTTTCCGTACAAAGTTATTCTAAGAAAGTATGTATGATCCGTAAGTCCTAGTGAAGTTCATATTGAGGGTATGTATGTCCATAATGTTCTTACGTCACTCCGAAAGGTTTAGAACGTGATCCCATGAGTCGAGCATGCATTATATATATATGTATCTATTTTACTCTACCGAGCCGCGCTATAGACGGCCAGGTATGCACCTATTGTGCAACCACTGATCAGTTGGTTTAACCGAGCTCCACGTGGCCGGGTATGATTCTACCGAGCCTTATGATGGCCGGGTACGTTTTTACCGAGTCCTCTTTGAGGCCGAGTACGATATGATGATGATGATGCCCACAGAGGCGAATGTTTTTAAAAGTTTATGTATATATATGTATTATGCATTTCATGTCAGTAGTCCCCAGTGGCACTCAGATGTTACAGGTTGTAGCTCCTCTATCTCTCTTTACATTACTGTTCTTGTTTATGCTTTCCTACCTTACATACTCGGTACTTTATTTGTACTGACGTCCCTTTTGCCTGGGGACGCTGCGTTTCATGCCCGCAGGTCCCGATTGATAGGTTGACAGTCCTCCTATTAGGCTATCAGCTCAGCGAAGGTGTTGGTGCGCTCCATTTGCTTCGGAGTTGCTTGTTTGGTTAGTATGATTTAGACGTGTATTGTTTGGTATGGCGGGACTCTATCCCGACCTTTATGACATTTATGTATTCTTAGAGGCTTGTAGACATATGTCGTATACGTGAAAGATTGTACGGCCTTGTCGGCCTATGTTTGAGTTTATAAATGATTATGTTGGCCTACTAGGCCTGTATGTCTAAGAAAGATACGTTATGTTGGTACTCGGTTGAGTAAGGTACCGGGTGCCCGTCGCGGCCCATCGGTTTGGGTCGTGACAGTAACAATAATAAATAAGGAAATGAAAGATAGTGACGAGCTACATAGTTATAATTTATTTTCAGCAGTCTCAACAAAGAAGGTAGTCATGCTTTCAAAATCGGCAATTTAAGTCAAATCAGTTTATACGTGCCAAGTTTAAATAAAACTGGATAAAATATCTTTCAGAAGCTTTCAAAAAAAAATGATATGTGGCAAATACGTGCAACAACAATGAAGTCATATACAACCTCTCAGGGCAACAATCACCCAGTCCTCCCATTCACTCCAACCTCACAATCACTCATTCCTCATAGTCACTCATTCCTCACGGTCACTCAGCACTCGGCACTCGCACTCAGTAGGTACCTACGCTCACTGGGGGTGTGTATAGACTCCGGAGGGGCTCCTTCAGCCCATGCGCTATATCAAGCCAATCATGGCATAAATCAATGAAACATGTTGCAGTGTGCAGCCCGATCCCAAAAATATCCTCACAATCAAGCCCTCAACCTCACTCTGTCATCAATCTCTCCAGTCTCTCGGGCTCCTAGAAATCAGGAAAATCGGCCCAAACAGCAATAATATGATATATCAACAAGAATAATAGAGACTGGGATATGATATGCAAGTAAAAACTAAGACTGAGTACAAATAGCATTTAGCAGGCACATAGCCTAAACATGGTTTCTAACATGATTTACAATCAAATTTCTATAACACATAGATAGAATATAGCTAACAACAAGTTTATTCGACTTTACAGTTTCACGGAATGGATCAAGTCACAATTTCCACGGTGCACGCCGACACGCCCGTCACCTAGCATGTGTGTCACCTCCAAAACAATCACATGACACAAAATCCAGGGTTTTATACCCTCAGAACCAGTTTTAGGACTGTTACTTACCTCAATTCGAGCAAAACTCTACTCCAAAATGCCTTTGCCTCTCAAATCGGTCTCCAAACGTCCCGAATCTAGCCACAAGAAGTACAATACAATCAATATAGGCTAAAGGAATCAATTCCACAAGAAAATACGAATTTATAAGCCAAAATCCGAAATCGACTCAAACCCGGCCCCCATTCCCATGTGTCGAAATTCGACAAAAGTCACAAAATCCGAAAGCCCATTCACACGAGTCTAACCCTACCAAATTTACTCAAATCCGATAACAAAATCCCATTCAGAACCTCAAAAATCTAATCCAAGAACTCTTACTCATTTTCCCCAATTTTCCACCCAATTCACAAATTAGATGATGGAATTAAAGGCATAATAATGGAATTTGACCAAAATTAGATAGGAATCACTTATCCCCAAACACACACGTAAGAATATCTCCAAAAATTGCCTTCTACCGAGCTCCCAATTCAATTTTATGATACGAACTCGAAACCCTCATTTTGAACCTTTTAAATCTGCCCAGGTACGCCTCCTTCGCGAACGCGAACTAAACCTCACGTTCGCGTAGAACTGTAACGACCCGACCAGTCGTTTTAAGCTTTTGCACTTCGCTCGCTAGTTCTCGGGCATGACCAGCCCCGTATTAGGCATTGTGACTTATGTAAATCGTCGGTTTTGGTTTTCAGGTTAATCGGAGTAGATATGGAAGGATGATTCTCAGCTGAAAGCTTTAAATTTGAAAGGTTTGACTCAGTCTTGACTTGTTAGTATTTGATCTCGGATTTGGATTTTTATGATTTGGTTAGCTCCGTTAGGTGATTTGGGACTTAGGAGTGTGACCGGGACGTGTTTTGGAGGTTCGTAGTAGATTTAGGCTTGAATTGGAATTCGAGATTTTGGCGTTTTCTGGTTGGTAGGTGAAATTTTGATATAGGGGTCGGAATGGAATTCCGGAAGTTGCAGTAGGTCTGTTGTGTCATTTGGGATGTGTGTGCAAAATTTCAGATCATTCGGACGTGGTTCGATAGACTTTTTGATCAAAAGCGTAATTCGAAAGATTTTGAGAACCTTAGGCTTGAATCCGAAGTGTTTTGGTTGATTTGATGTTGTTTGAGGTGTTTCGAAGATTGGTATAAGTTTGAATAGTAGTATATGGCTTGTTGGTGCTTTTGGTTGAGGTCCGGGGGCCTCGAGGTGATTTCGGATGGTCGACAGAAGGTTTGAAGTTGAGTTGGGACAGCTGAAGCATTTTATTGCTGTCATAACCCCACCTGCGGTTGGGAGGTCGCAGGTGCGATGCTTGCAGAAGCGGAAGGCAGCTGCAGATGCGGCCAAGAAGAAGATCATCAGGAACCGCAAAAGCGGTGAAGTGAGCGCGCCTGCGGTAGCGCAGGTGCGATGTTTTTAACCGCAGATGCGGAAATGGCCATTTAAGTGAAAACCGCAGATGCGGTCAATTAGGCCGCAGAAGCGGGACCGCAGGAGCGGGATTTGGGTCTCAGGTGCGAAAAGCCTAGGCCAGAAGATATAAAAGAATTCCTTTGTGATTTTTGAGTTGTTCTCCACCATTTCAAGTCGGTTTTGGAGCTTTTTGGGAGATTTTGAAGAGGGATTCAAGGGATAACATCTGGAGGTAAGATTTTTGAACCTAATAATTGATTCTATGGCATTATTTCGCGGATTAGGCTTGCAATTATGGAAATTAAGGGTTAAAATTTGGAAAACTAGGGCTTGGTATTGGAGACCTTGACTTGGGGATTTGAGGGGCCATTTGTGGTCGGATTTTGGGACTTTTGATATGTATGAACTCGTGGGGAGATAAGGAGTCTATTGATGTAAAATTTAATGAATTCCGAGACGTGGGCCCGGGGGTCGGGTTTGGTTAATTTTGAAATTTGCGTTATTTTTCGATTGTTTTCGAGTGGGGTTTGTCCCCTTAGCATATTTTGATGGCTATGTACTGATTTTGACTAGATTTGGAGCATCCGAAGGCCGATTCGAGGGGCAAAGGCATCGCGAGCTAGAGTTTGGGCCGGATTGAGGCGAGTAATGATTTTTAATGTTGTCCTGAGGGTATGAAACCCTGGATTACACATCGTTGTGCTATGTTGAGATGACGCACACGCTAGATGACGAGCGTGGGATCGTGCACCTTGGGGATTGTGACTTAGTCCATCCCGAATGACTGTTTTAACGCGTATTTGATTGAAAACTTTTTGCTATCATCATGTTTTGGGCTGAATGCCATATTTGGGCCTCGTGCCAACTATTTGGACCCTTATGGGATTTTTACTGCTATTTCCTCACTGTCTTGATTTTAATATCTGTACTCAGTCATGCTATATAATACCTTTTCCAAAAACTCAGCCATGTTTACTCCGCTTAAAACATTAATGATATTTTAAATGATATTTTGGGCTGAGCATCATGTTTTGTTGTTGCCCGAGTAGCTTATGAGATTCTGACTAAGCAAGACCGAGGGCCTATGTTGTGAGGATACTTTGGGGTCGGGCTGCACGCTGCAGCAGTGATATACTGATTATGATTATGAGGCCGAGGGCCTGAGTTGTACGCCACGAGGTGGCTTGATATGAGGCCGAGAGCCTATTGATTATGCCACGAGATGGCTTGATATTGCGCTTGGGTCGTAAGGGGCTCCTCCCGGAGTCTGTACACCCCCAGCGAGCGCGGGTACCCATTGTGATATGAGATATAGCCCGAGGGGCTGGTGTTGTTCCATGTTATTGCCCGAGGGGCTGATTCTGTTGACATTGTGCCCGAGGGGCGGATTTTATGTGTTTATCTTATATAGCTGCCTTGTTATTTACTTGTTTAACTGTGAAAAAGTGTTTTAAAGAAGCTTATACTGAACTAAGGTGTTTTATGATATTTCACTGTTAAATGCACTTTATTGACTTTACTCTGCCTCTTTATAGCATGTTGTTGTGATTTTACGTGATTTCTTATCGCTCAGTCTTCATTTATTGTTATTACTCACTGAGTTGGAGTACTCACTTTACTCCCTACACCCTGTGTGCAAACTCAGGCGCTTCATGTCCTGCTAGCCAGGGTTGATAGCTTCCACCAGATTTCTGAAGTCCACTAGGTAGCTGCTCGGCATTCGCAGCCCAGTGTTTCTCCCTCTTATCATTATTTCTTTCCCTCGTACTAGATTTTGTAATAGACTGTGTAGTCCTTTTTCCATATTTTGAGACTTATGTTAGATGCTCATGACTGGTGACACCCCGATGTCGGACTGTGTTGGTTTTTCCGCAAATTGTACTATTTCACTTCTATTTTGGGATTATTAGCATGTTAAAGACTTAAACTGTGCCCTTTTAATTGCTTAAAAATGAATTGGTTGTTGTGTCGGCTGGCCTTGTCTTCACGAGAGGCGCCATCACGACCGGGTCTGGGTTTAGGGTCGTGACAAGTTGGTATCAGAGCCTAGCTTACATAGGTCTCACGAGTCATGAGCAGGTTTAGTAGAGTCTCGCGGATCGGTACGGAGACGTCTGTACTTATCGTCAGGAGGCTGCAGAACCTTTAGGAAAAACTTCACATTCTTGGATTCTTATCGTGCGTCCTTGATTCAACTTGAAATGTAACTCTTTGAATTCCTTCCACGCATTAGTATACGCGCATGAGCGCTCCGTACCAGATATGCATCGATGGCTTGTGATTCCCTGATCGAGGGGCGAGACGTGATCTCTGTGTGTTGATGTTGGGCCAGTCTGGAGGACTTGAGGCTGGGTTTTTGCCTACAGCTTGAGCCCTGAGCTGTTGATTGCACGAGCGCGTGTTTCTGGATCTATATGTTCGACTGTGTCCCTATTAAGGAAAGTGATGACTGGATAGTTACGTGATGAGTGTGATGTGATTGTGAGATGTGTTCATATGAACTGAATGAGACGAGAAAGGTCTGTTTTGGGGCAGCAAAAACTATTTGGTTTTTGATTTCCATTGTGATTTGATGTATAGCCCCGTGTTGTGGGAGTGATGAAGGATCTTTTCATGTTGCCTCGTTGGAAAGCGAAGTAGATTTCACGTTGTGATATGAGTTCAGACTCAGGAAGATTAAGTGATTGCGTAATGTTCATGATTGTGGAAAGGTATTGAGAGATACCAGTTGAGGCTAAGCAAGTGGATTATCTCCTGCGAAGTATTTTGAAGTTTGTGTGGCCCTTATGTTGTTGGTTGGGAGTCCTCTTTTATCGGTGGAATATATGTGTTGCAATTTAAATTTGGGTCGCCTAAGAGAGTGGGCTTGACTGCTACGAGGGCGAATGCGATATTTGCAGGAGATTTGAGGTACTAGATGGTCTGTGTTGTACGAGCTTATGAAGGGTTGATTTTAATCTTACTATGGTATTATGGAAGCAATAGAGTATATGAGTTATGATTTATTTTGATCTATGGCTTCGAGCCAAGTGGGGGAGTCTGCTATTGATTAGTTGGTTGCACGGTTATGTGCTATGTTGGTTCCAGTTTGAGGCGTACGGGTGAATCAGTTATGGCTTGCGGAGATTGAGACCGAGGATGGCTCGAGTAAAGGAAAATTTTGACAAAGGTTATATTATGCTTCATAGGTGTATGTGAATCACGGAATGTCTTGAGTGGTTATTGGTAAAGGATGTGCGGTGCATAGAGCATGAAGTTGCTTGGTTGTAGGTGACGTTACATCCTGCGGTGTCGGAGTGCTAATGAGGCACAAGTTATTCGGTTCATTTGATCAGTCTAATTGAGGTGTGAGTAGAGTGTATGACTCTCGAGAATGGTTCTAGTGAGTTCAAGATTTTACATGTAGTAATTGGAGGTTTTCAAGTAGTATATTTGGCTAGAAACTGAGCTTTTCATTGGAGGGTGTCAAGACTCGTGGTATTTCTATATCGTCATGGGATTCTATATATCAGTATCTGGAAGGTAAAGGTAATGACTTTGGATTCGCAGGAAGTCCCCTCAGGGTAGGTATTTTGAATGTGGTGCTTTTGGGAATATTTAAGAGAGTATTCAGCGGCTTATGAGCCTTAGACGGTGTGGTTTTATGCTTGGGTCTCGTATGGTGAGTCTGGGTTGAGGAATTGCGGTGTTATAGCAAGAAGCAGTATCAAGATGAAGGTAAATCAGAAGGAAACTTGTATAGATGGGGTAGTTGGGTAGTAGGTCGGATCGGCATGGGAAAGGATATGACTAGTTCTTTGGATGCTTAAGAGGTAATGAGTTTCTGCAGGTGTTTCGCGGCGATGCTCTTGGGTTTTAGTGGCCTGCGTAGCTTGGTTGAGTTAGAAGGATTCAGTCCTGACAGTTTAGTTTTGTGCAAATGGAATTCGGAGAATTCTTGATGGTTTCAACCACGGTTAGAGATGTATATTTGCTACGAGCGTGAGGAGTATGGGATGTGTAGTGATTTTCTTCTAGATGGAATCAATTGGAAGTTCTTGGCTAGTTGAGTACGTAGCTGCTTGTGGCTCGGAAGGGATATGAAGTTCTCATGTTTATCCTAGGGTGGTATGGTATATGCGGTATGTTGAGTAGAATTGAGATTTGCATGTGTAAGGTCACGGTTCAGATTTGAAAGGAAGGTCACAAATTCTTAGGGAGCATGGACAGTTTTCGATGACTAGATAAGTGAGATCACTAATTGGTGTGGCTTGATGAGGGTATACGCTTCAGAAAAAGGACAATGTGATTGAGTTAATGATACTTCATTAGTATTACGGCACTCTCTTGTTGGATCGACGGCTGATATTCGAGTTTGCTTGGTGGCACAGAAGAATTTTTGGAGTACCTCTCGTGGGAGGATTAGGTGTTAGAGGTGTGTTGTGTATTTAGACGGTGGATGTGGGATCGGATATGGTAATTCGCGTGCTGTATGGATTTGGAGACTGGGAGTTCTCATAGACAGGTTAGGTCGTGGTTGTGGACCGCGTATATCGGTCTTGTGTGGTAACTATTGGGGGTTTGGAGACCCGAGTGGATCTTTGTTGCTTGGTATGTTAGATTTTGGATGTGATATTAGGTATAGACTGGTTTTCTTAGTGTTGTGTTATTCTGGGTTGTTGCGTTAAGATGGCGACATTGGTTATGCCGGGGATGCCACGGATTGAATGGCGAGGTTCGACGGATTATGTTTTCAGTAGGGGGTTTCATTTTGAAGACCCAGCGGATGGCTGGGGAGGATTGCCTTTTTATTTGGGCCTTCGTGACGGATGTCAGTGCAGAGACTCCTACCATTGATTCAGTCCCGGCGGTGAGGGATTTTTCCAATGTGTTTCTTGCGGCCGGCATGTCGTCGAAAAGGGCTGTTGACTTCGGTATTGAATTGGTGTCGGGCACCGTATTGTATGGCACCAGCGGAGTTAAAAGAGTTGAAGGAGCAGCTTCAGGAACTCCTTGGTAAGGGGTTCATTTGGTAGGCCAATATGGATGTGTGTTCTAACTCGAGTCGGCTTGGTTGACTCCGAGTTGTATTGTTGAGGGATGTGTTGATTCGATTGTTATTGAGCTTATTGGTGATCTGGGGAGATCTATGAGTTATCTTTCCATGTTGCGAGGCGTTAGGATTTGTTGGTTATAGGCACATGTGGTGCGGTTTTATTGGGGCCTCTCAGTGGACTTCGAGCAGGAAGAGTATTGGGTATTGCTCGGCAGATGGCGTATCGATTGTATCCTGTCAGGTTTGTGCAGTGTTATGTCAATTGCTTCGCCGTGGTTATGATGATTTGCATTGGTTCTAGACATCAATTTTCGCGCGGTTGTCGATTTTGAGCATAATGACTTGAGGTGTTTCATGTTGACCAGTGTTTGGATAGGGTCGCGCATTGCAGCGAAGTTATGTGAAGGTATGACCCTTCGGGTTAGATTCGTGTGTTCTGTTTCTACGATGTGTGACGAATTCTCAGCATTGTGTGTGGTGGTACTAGTGAGTTTGCGGTACAGCTCTCTCATTTGAGACATTTTCATGATTTGGGTATGTTCGAATTGTTGCTTGTTGGTGCGCGGAGTGCACGAGTGGTAGCTTTAGATTGTATTGATGTGTCATGTCACCAGAGTTGTTGGGTTGGATTAGATGAGATTGTTGGGATAAATAATGAATACAAATGGATTCGGTTTCAGCATGATGGAAGGATAATATCGATGTTCGGCTCAGAAATTTGCTATGGTCCTTGCCAAGGGAGAAGTGGCTTCACGAATGGTTGATCTGAGGAATGGTTATGGCTTTCTACGTGTTTCATTTATCATTGGCGGTATATGAAAGTGTTGGAATAAGACTTTAGTTGAAAAGAGGTTTACTATCGGTGTTCGGTTGTTGTGTGCAGCTGCTGTGATTAGAAGTTATCGCTACAAGTGTTTGAGTTATGTAGTATATCATGTAATTGCACCTGAGGTTGCAGGTATGGGTTATTGCAGCTTGTTCAGGCTTATTCAGAGTATAAATGTAAGATTCTAATCTTGTGGATGATTTCAGAAATGGAAATGTGGTTCTAAGGTTTATGGGCTAGGTTGGATTGTGATATTTCAGTTACATTGTGTTATCGGACCTATATGAGATTATTCAGTGATTGGTTGGCTTTTGGAACAACTCTGTGCACGTTCGAGGACGAGCGTATGTTTAAGTGGGGGAGGATGTAACGACCCGACCGGTTGTTTTGAGCTTTTGCACTTCGCTCGCCAGTTCTCGGGCATGACCAGCCCCGTATTATGCATTGTGACTTATGTAAATCGTTGGTTTTGGTTTTCAGGTTAATCGGAATAGATATGGAAGGATGATTCTCAGCTGGAAGCTTTAAATTTGAAAGGTTTGACTCAGTCTTGACTTGTTAGTATTTGATCTCGGATTTGGATTTTTATGATTTGGTTAGCTCCGTTAGGTGATTTGGGACTTAGGAGTGTGATCGGGACGTGTTTTGGAGGTTCGTAGTAGATTTAGGCTTGAATTGACGTATTCGGGATTTTGGCATTTTCCGATTGGTAGGTGAGATTTTGATATAGGGGTCGGAATGGAATTCCGGAAGTTTCAGTAGGTCCGTTGTGTCATTTGGGATGTGTGTGCAAAATTTTAGGTTATTCGGACGTGGTTTGATAGACTTTATGATCAAAAGCGTAATTCGGAAGATTTTGAGAACCTTAGGCTTGAATCCGAGGTGTTTTGGTTGATTTGATGTTGTTTGAGGTGTTTTGAAGATTGGTATAAGTTTGAATAGTAGTATATGGCTTGTTGGTGCTTTTGGTTGAGGTCCCGGGGGCCTCGGGGTGTTTTAGGATGGTCGACAGAAGGTTTGAAGTTGAGTTGGGACAGCTGAAGCATTTTGTTGCTGTCATAACCGCACCTGCGGTTGGGAGGTCGCAGGTGCGATGCTCGCAGAAGCGGAAGGCAGCCGCAGATCCGGTCAAGAAGAACATCATCAGGAACCGCAGAAGTGGGAGCACCTGCGGTAGTGCAGGTGCGATGTTTTTAACCGCAGATGCGGGAATGGCCATTTAAGTGAAAACCGCAGATGCGGTTGATTAGGCCGCAGAAGCGGGACCGCAGGAGCAGGATTTTGGTCGCAGTTGCGAAAAACCTGGGCCAGAAGATATAAAAGAATTCCTTCGTGATTTTTGAGTTGTTCTCCACCATTTCAAGTCGGTTTTGGAGCTTTTTGGGAGATTTTGAAGAGGGATTCAAGGGATAACGTCTGGTGGTAAGATTTTTGAACCTAATAATCGATTCTATGGCATTATTTCGCGGATTAGGCTTGCAATTATGGAAATTAAGGGTTAAAATTTGGAAAACTAGGGCTTGGTATTGGAGACCTTGACTTGGGGATTTGAGGGGCCATTTGTGGTCGGATTTTGGGACTTTTGATATGTATGAACTCGTGGGGAGATAAGGAGTCTAATGATGTAAAATTTAACGAATTTCGAGATGTGGGCCCGGGGGTCGGGTTTGGTTAATTTCGGAATTTGCGTTATTTTTCGATTGTTTTCGAGTGGGGTTTGTCCCCTTAGCATATTTTGATGGCTATGTACTGATTTTGACTAGATTTGGAGCATTCGGAGGCCGATTCGAGGGGCAAAGGCATCGCGAGCTAGAGTTTGGGACGGATTGAGGTGAGTAATAATTTTAAATGTTGTCCTGAGGGTATGAAACCCCGGATTACACATCGTTGTGCTATGTTGAGATAACGCACATGCTGGATGACGAGCGTGGGGTCGTGCACCGTTGGAGATTGTGACTTAGTCCATCCCGAAGGACTATTTTACCGCGTATTTGATTGAAAACTTTTTGCTATCATCATGTTTTGGGCTGAATGCCACATTTGGGCCTCGTGCCAACTTTTTGGACCCTTAGGGGATTTTTACTGCTATTTCCTCACTGTCTTGATTTTAATATCTGTACTCAGTCATGCTATATTTTACCTTTTCCAAAAACTCAGCCATGTTTACTCCGCTTAAAAACATTAATGATATTTTAAATGATATTTTGGGTCGAGCATCATGTTTTACTGTTGCACGAGTGGCTTATGAGATTCTGACTGAGCAAGGCCGAGGGCCTATGTTGTGAGGATACTTTGGGGTCGGGCTGCACGCCGCAGCAGTGATATAGTGATTATGATTATGAGGCCGAGGGCCTGAGTTGCACGCGACGAGGTGGCTTGATATGAGGCCGAGACCCTATTGATTATGCCACGAGATGGCTTGATATTGCGCTTGGACCGTAAGGGGCCCCTCCCGAAGTCTGTATACCCCTAGTGAGCGCGGGTACCCATTGTGATATGAGATATAGCTCGAGGGGCTGGTGTTTTTCCATGTTATTGGCCGAGGGGCTGATTCTGTTGACATTGTGCCCGAGGGGCGGATTTTATGTGTTTATCTTATATAGCTGCCTTGTTATTTACTTGTTTAACTGTTGAAAAAGTGTTTTAAAGAAGCTTATACTGAACTAAGGTGTTTTATGAGATTTCACTGTTAAATGCACTTTATTGACTTTACTCTGCCTCTTTATAGCATGTTGTTGTGATTTTACGTGATTTCTTATCGCTCAGTCTTCATTTATTGTTATTACTCACTGAGTTGGAGTACTCACTTTGCTCCCTGCACCCTGTGTGCAGACTCGGGCGCTTTAGGTCCTGCTAGCAAGGGTTGGTAGCTTCCAGTAGATTTCCGGAGTCCACTAGGTAGCTGCTCGGCATTCGCAGCCCAGTGTTTCTCCCTCTTATCATTATTTCTTTCCCTCGTACTAGATTTTGTAATAGACTGTGTAGCCCCTTTTCCACATTTTGAGATTTATGTTAGATGCTCATGACTGGTGACACCCCGATGTCGGGCTGTGTTGGTTTTTCCGCAAATTGTACTATTTCACTTCTATTTTGGGATTATTAGCATGTTAAAGACTTAAACTGTGCCCTTTTAATTTCTTAAAAATGAATTGGTTGTTGTGTCGGCTGGCTTTGTCTTCACGAGAGGCGCCATCACGACTGGGTCTGGGTTTAGGGTCGTGAAAAGAACACTCTGACTGGCCCCTGAAAGTTAACCCTTCACAAACGCGACCACTAACTCGCTAAAGCAAATCTTTGCTAAGCTTACTCATCGCGGACGCGGTCACTCTCTCGAAAACGCGTAGACCAATAGTACGGGGTCCCCAGCTGCCTCATTTCTTCTTCGCGAACGCGTCCCTCATCTCGTGTTCGCGATTCACTCACAATTCAAACCTTCGTGTCCGCGTCCGCGTCCCCTTCTTGGCGAACGCGAAGAACAAAACTTCCTCAACCAACATGCGAAGTCCCAAAATGCGGTCTTCAACCAACATGCGAAGTTCAAAAATGATCCGTTAACCACACGAAACTCACCCAAGGCCCCCGGGACTTCAACCAAACATACCATCAAGTCCCAAAATATTATACGAACTTAGTCGAACCCTCAAATCACTTCAAACAACATCAAAAACACGAATTGCACACGAATTCAAGCCTAATGAACTTTGAAATTTCAAAATTCTACAAACGACGCTGAAACCTATCAAATCACATCTGATTGACCTCAAATTTTGCACACAAGTCACAAATGACCCCACAAACCTACTCCAACTTCCGAAAATCCAATTCGACCCCGATATCAAAAAGTCCACTCCCGGTCAAAATTTCCAAAATTCCAACTTTTGCCATTTCAATCCTAACTCTACTACGGATCTCCAAATCATAATCCGGACACGCTTCTAAGTTCAAAATCACCTAACGGAGCTAACAGAACCATCAAAATTTGAATCTGAGGTCGTTTACACATAAGTCAATATCCGGTTAACTTTTCTAACTTAAGCTTTCACTTAAGAAACTAAGCATCTCAATTCTCTCTGAAATCTCTCCGGAACCGAACCAACTAACCCTGTAAGTCAAATAACAGCTATAGAGTACAAAAGGAGCAGAAAAATAAGGGAACGGGGCTAGAACTCTCGAAACGACCGGCCGAGTCGTTACATCTTCCCCCTCTTAAACAAACGTTCTTCCTTGAATGAGTCTAGAAACATGCTTGGAGTCTTAAATAGGTGTGGATATCCGCTTCGCATCTCCCGTTCGGTCTCCCAAGTAGCCTCCTGCACGGGCTGACCTCTCCACTGCACCTTCACTGAAGCTATATCTTTTGATCTCAACTTCCGAACCTGCCGATCCAGTATGGCCACCGGCTCCACATCATAAGTCAAATCACCATCCAGCTGAACCGTGCTGAAATCCAACACATGAGACAGATCGCCAGCATACTTCCGGAGCATAGAAACTTGAAATATTGGATGCACACTCTACAAGCTAGGTGGCAAGGCAAGCTTGTAGGTCACCTCTCCAATCCTCTGAAGTACCTCAAACGGACCAATAAACCGAGGGCTCAACTTGCCCTTCTTCCCGAACCTCATAACACCCTTCATGGGTGAAAACTTCAGCAAAACCTTCTTCCCAACCATGTAAGACACATCACGGACCTTCCCGTCGGCATAGCTCTTCTGCCTAGACTGCGCCGTGCGAAGCCGCTCCTGAATCAATTTAACCTTGTCCAAAGCATCCTGAACCAAGTTTGTACCCAAAATACTAGCCTTTCTGGGCTCAAACCAACTACCGGAGATCTGCACCGCCTCCCATACAAAGCCTCATATGGAGCCATCTGAATGCTCGATTGATAGCTGTTGTTGTAAGCCAACTCCGCGAGTGGCAGAAACTGGTCCCACGAATCCCCGAAATCAATGACACAAGCGCGTAACATATCCTCCAATATCTGAATAGTGCGCTCGGACTGTCTGTCCGTCTGAGGGTGAAATGTTGTACTCAATTCCACCTGAGTACCCAACTCTCGCTGCACGGCTCTTTAAAACTGCGATGTAAACTGTGTGCCTCTATCTGAAATGATGGAAACTGGCACACCGTGAAGGCGAACAAACTCCCGGAGGTAAATCTCAGCCAACCTATCTGAAGAATAAGTAGTACCAACTGGAATGAAGTGCACGAACTTGGTTAGCCAATCCACAATCACCCAAATAGCATCGAACTTCCTCGAAGTCCGTGGGAGCCCAACTACGAAATCCATGGTGATCCGCTCTAGCTTTCACTCTGGAATCTCTATCATCTGAAGCAATCCACCTGGTCTATAATGCTCATATTTTACCTACTGACAGTTGAGACACCAAGCTACAAACCCAACTATATCCTTCTTCATTCTCCTCCGCCAATAGTGCTGCCTCAAATCTTGGTACATCTTCGGGGCAGCCGAATGAATGGAATACCGCGAGCTGTGGGCCTCCTCAAGAATCAACTCCCACAGCCCATCTACATTGGGCACACATATCCCGCCCTGCATCCTCAACACCCCATCATCTCCAATAGTCACATCTCTGGCATCACCGTACTGAATCTTTTCCTTGAGGACAAGAAAATGAGGATCATCATACTGGCGCTCTCTGATGTGATCAAATAAGGAAGACCGAGAAACTACACAGGCTAGAACCCGACTAGGCTCTGAAATATCCAATCTCATGAACTGGTTGGACAAGGCCTGAACATCAACTGCAAGGGGTCTCTCACCAAGAGGAATGAATGCAAGACTACCCGTACTCACTGCCTTCCTACTCAAGGCATCGGCCACCACATTGGCCTTCCCCGGATGATACAAAATAGTAATATCATAGTCCTTTAGCAGCTCCAACCATCTGCGTTGCCTCAAATTTAGATCCTTCTGATTGAACAAGTGCTGGAGGCTACGATGATCAGTAAATACTTCACAAGACACACCATAGAGATAGTGCCTCCAAATCTTCAACGCATGAACAATGGCGGCCAACTCCAAATCATGAACAGGGTAGTTCTTCTCATGAGGCTTCAACTGGAGCGAGGCATAGGCAATCGCTCTACTCTCCTGCATCAAAACACACCGAATACCGATCCGAGAAGCATTATAATATACTGTATAAGAACCAGAAGCTGATGGTAGAACTAGAATTGGAGTTGTGGTCAAGGCAGTCTTGAGCTTCTGAAAGCTCTCCTCACATTCATCCGACGACCTGAAAGGAGCATCCTTTTGGGTCAATTTGTTCAAGGGCGATGCAATAGATGAGAAACCCTGCCCGAAGCGACGATAATAACCAGCCAAACTAAGAAAGCTCCAAATCTCTGTAGCTGAGGACAGTCTGGGCTAACTCTGAACCACCTCTATCTTCTTCGGATCCACATAAATATGCTCACTAGACACTACGTGCCCCAAGAATGCCACTGAACTGAGCACACTTGGAGAACTTGGCACAAAGCCTCTCCTCCCTCAACCGGTGCAACACAACCCTCAAATGTTGGGCATGCTCCCCCTGGCCATGAGAGTACACCAAGATATCATCAATGAACACTATAACAAATAAGTCGAGATAACGCTGAAACACACTGTTCATCTGATACATGAATGCTACTGGAGCATTTGTCAGCCCAAAAAACATCACAAGGAATTCATAATGACCATAGCGGGTCCTGAAAACTGTCTTGAGAATATTCGAGTCCCGAATCTTCAACTGGTGATACCCAGACCTCAATTCAATCTTGGAGAACACCCTCGCTCCTTGAAGCTGGTCAAACAGATCATCGATACGCGGCAAAGGATACTTGTTCTTGATTGTGACTTTGTTCAACTGCCTATAATCAATACACCTTCTCATAGTACCATCCTTTTTCTTCACAAACAATACTGGTGCACCCCAAGGTGACACACTGGGCCTAATAAACCCTTTATCAGGAAGTTCCTGAAGCTGCTTTTTCAATTCCTTCAACTCAGCTAGTGCCATGCGATATGGTGGAATAGAAACGGGCAGAGTGCCCGACACCAAGTCAATACCAAAGTCAATATCCCTGTCGGGTGGCAGCCCGACAGGTCTTCAGGAAACACGTTCGGAAACTCCCGCACCGCTGGGACAGAATCAACAGTGGGTGTATCAACACCAACCTCCCTCACAAAGGCCAAATAAGATAAACACCCTTTCCCGACCATTCGCTGGGCCTTCACATATGAAATCACTCTACTAGGAACATAGTCTAGAGGACCTCGCCACTCAATCCGTGGCAACCCAGGCATCGCCAACGTCATGATCTTAGCGTGACAATCTAGAACAACATGACATGGAGACAACCAGTCCATACCCAAGATCATATCAAAATAAATTATATTAAGCAACAAGGGATCAATTCTAGTCTCCAATCCCCCAATGGTCACTACACACGACCGATATACACGATGCAAAATAATAGTATCGCCCACCAGCGTAGAGACATAAACGGATGAAACTAAGGACTCACGAGGCATATCCAGATAATGAGCAAAATATGAGGAGACATACGAATAAGTGGAACCAGGCTCAAATAATATAGAGGCATTCCTGTGGCAAATTGAGACAATACCTATGATCACTGCATCTGGCCTAGCAAAAATAACATAGAACCGGTCCTGACCGCGCCTGATCGGCCTCCCCTCTAGGGCAGCCTCTAGCTGACTGGGCCCTACCCCGAGCTAGTTGAGCGGGTGGTGAAGTAACTCGTGCTGAAGCCGCAGCCTGACTCCTTTGCTGCACTGGACCTCCCTGGCGACGAGGACACTTCCTCCACACATGCCCCAACTCCCCGCACTCAAAGCAACTCCCTGGAGTTAGTGGTGGGGACTGAAGGGAGCCTTGAGCACCGGGATAACCGGTAGAAGGACCTCGCATAGATGATCCTTGAACCGATGGAGCACGGGACGAACTCTGAGTTGGAAGGGCACTGAGAGATGACTGGCCTTGATGAGAACTGTATGAACCATGGCTGGATGATGCACCACGGTGAATTGGACGAGCCGTCTGAGCATGCCTGAAAGGATGACCCCTATCGTGGTAGAACTGACCCTTAGAAGGAACACCACCAAAACCACCTAGTCCACGAGGCCTCTTGGCCTCCCTCTCTACCTGCTCCTGAATGCGGACCATATCAATCTGCCTGGCAATGTCAACAACCTCATCGAAAGTAGCACCAGGTACCCTTTCTCTAGTCATAAGCAACCGCAGCTGAAATGTGAGGCCATCAATGAACCTCCTAATCTTCCCTGTCAGTAGGGACCAACCAAACTGTGGGACGAGCCAACTCAGAAACCCTCATCTCGTACTGCATCACATATATGCCATCCTGACGTAACTACTCAAACTGTCTGCGCACCTCTCTCTGAGAGACTGCGGCACGAACTTCTCCAAAAGGGGGGGGGGGGGGAGAACTATGGCCAAGTAAGTGGTGCTGCACCGACTGGCCTGCGCCTCTCATGTGCATCCCACCAACTGAAAGCAACCCCGGTGAATTGAAAAGTAGTGAATGAGACCCCACTAGTCTCTAGAATACTGACGGTGCAAAGAATCCACTCATACCTGTCCAAGAAGCCTTGGGCATCCTCCAACTCTGCCCCATTGAAAGATGGAGGCCTGAGCCTCCCAAACCTCTCTAGTCTTTTCTGCTCATCCTCAGTCATAGAGGGAACCACATGGGCCTGAGCAGCTGCAACTGGCTGGGCTGGTAGTGCCCCTGGTGTCTGGAGTCCCTACATCACCTACTCTAGTGTGCGGGCGGTGGGAGTCTATGTACCTCCCCCAACCCGAGAAGTGGCTGCTGTGGCCGGAACAGAGACCGCCTGAGCAAGACTGGTGCACACGGTCAGAATCTGAGCTAAGGCCTCCTGAAAGTCTGGAATCACAATAGGAACAACTGGTGCTTGAGCTGGCCCCACTGGCTCATCTGTAATTGGAACCTGCTCCGGAACTGGGGCAATTGGTGGATCTGCAAGTGTCGCCCTAGCTGCTGTACAGGCTGTACCTCTGCCCCTACTGCGGCCCCTACCGCGACCTCGGCCTCTCGCGACCCTAGCTGGTGGTACTGGTGGTTGTCCATCCTTCCCAATAGTACGTGTCCTCACCATATGTGAGAGAATATAATAACAGAAGTTTAGTTACCAAAATCAACAGATTCGCACGACAAGAATTCAAGAATGTGAAGTTTCCTAAGGGTTTGGCAGCCTCTCGAAGATAAGTACAGACATCTCCGTACCGATCCGCAAGACTCTACTAAACCTGCTCATGGCTCATGAGACCTATGTAACCTAGGCTCTAATACCAACTTGTCATGACCCAAAATCCCGACCCGTCGTGATGGCACCAATCGATGATACTAGGCCAGCCGACATTTCCAATGTTTAATAGAAAATGAACCAAAGTGATTTATAAATGACTAAGTTCTCATAAACGGGTAAAACCCAAAACATACAATACGAAATATATCTCCCAAATCGGGGTGTCACTGCGCCCATGAGCATCTATGGATAACCAGTCTAGAAATGAAATGTCCGAAACAGTTTGGATTTGAATACAACAAAAGAAAAGATAAGGAGGGAGAAACAAGGACTGCGAACGCCAAGCAGCTACCTCGATATTTCTAATGGCCAGCTACGTGAAATATCAACACCCTCCGCGCCTAGAAACTCCTAGATCTACACACGAAGTGTAGGGCGTAGCGTGAGTACAACCAACTCAGTAAGTAACAATAATAAATAAGGATCTTAAAGATAGTGACGAGCTACACAATTATAATTCATTTTCAGTAGTCTCAACAAATAAGGTAGTCATGCTTTCAAAATCGGTAATTTAAGTCAAATAAGTTTATACGAGCCTAGTTCAAGTAAAACCGAATAAAATATCTTTCAGAAGCTTTCAAAAAAAATGATATGTGGCAAATATGTGCAACAACAATGAAGTCATATACAGCCTCTTAGGGCAACAATCACTCAGTCCTCCCATTCACTCCAACCTCTCAATCACTCATTCCTCATAGTCACTCATTCCTCACGGTCACTCAGTACTCCAATCGCACTCAGTAGGTACCTGCGCTCACTGGGGGTGTGTACAGACTCTGGAGGGTCCCCTTCAGCGCAAGCGCTATATCAAGCCAATCATGGCATAAATTAATGAAACATGTTGCGGCGTGCAGCCCGATATAAAAAATATCCTCACAATCAGACCCTCGGCCTCACTCAGTCATCAATCTCTCCAATCTCTCGGCCTCTAAGAAATCAGGAAAATTAGCCCAAACAACAATAATTTGATGTATGAACAAGAATAATATAGACTGGATATGATATACAAGTAAAAACTAAGATTTAGTACAAATAACATTTAGCAGGTAATTCAACATATAACACAGCCCCTGTGGGTCTCAACAGTACCAACACATAGCCTAAACATGATTTCTAACATGATTTACAGTCAAATTTCTATAACACATAGATAGCATATAGCTAACAAGTTTATTCGACTTTATAGTTTCACGGAATGGACTAAGTCACAGTTCCCACGGTGCACGCCCACACGCCCATTACCTAGCATGTGTGTCACCTCCAAAACAATCACATAACACAAAATCCAGGGTTTCATACCCTCAGAACCAGATTTAGAACTGTTACTTACCTCAATCCGAGCAAAACTCTACTCCAAAATGCCTTTGCCTCTCAAATCGGTCTCCAAATGTCTCGAATCTAGCCAGAAGCAGTACAATACAATGAATATAGGCTAAAGGAATCAATTCCACAAGAAAAATACGAATTTATAAGCCAAAATCTGAGATCGGCTCAAACCCGCACCTCGGGTCCGCATCTCGAAATTCGACACAAGTCACAAAATCCGAAAGCCCATTCACTCACGAGCCTGACCCTATCAAATTTACTCAAATTTGATAACAAAATCCCATTCAAAACCTCAAAAATCTAATCCAAGAACTCTTCCTCATTTTCTCTAATTTTCCACCCCAATTCATAAATCAAATGATCGAATTAAAGGCATAATCATGGAACTTGACCAAAATTAGATAGGAATCACTTACCCCAAACACCTACGCAAGAATATCTCCAAAAATCGCCTTCTACCGAGCTCCCAATTCAATTTTATGATAAGAACTCAAAACCCTCGTTTTTAACCTTTTAAATATGCCCAGGTACGCCTCTTTCGCGAACGCGACCTGACCCTCACGTTTGTGTAGAACACTCTGACTGACCCTTCAAGTTAACCCTTCGCGAACGCGACCGCTGATTCACGAACGCGAAGCTTTGCTGAGCTTCCTCATCGCAGACGCGGTCACTCTCTCGTGAACGCATAGACCAATAGTATGGGGTCCCCAGCTGCCTCATTTCTTCTTCGCGAACGCGTCCCTCATCTCGCGTTCGCGATTCACTCACAGTCCAAACCTTCGAGTCCGCATCCTCTTCTTCACGAATGCGAAGAACAAAACTTCCTCAGACCACAGATGCCCCTCGCGAACGCGAGACCCCTCTCACGAACGCGTAAGAGGAAACCAGAAAATTACACCAGGAGTCTTCAGCCAACATGCTAAGTCCAAAAATGATCCGTTAACCACCCGGAACTCACCCGAGCCCCCCCGGGACCTCAACCAAACATACCATCAAGTCCCCAAATACCAACGTACTTAGTCGAACCCTCAAATCACCTCAAACAACAACAAAAAAACGAATTGCACATAAATTCTAGCCTAATGAACTTTGAAATTTCCAAATTCTACAAACGATGCCGAAACCTATCAAATCACGTCTGATTGACCTCAAATTTTGCACACAAGTCACAAATGATCCCACGAAACTACTCCAACTTTCGAAAATCCAATCCGACCCCAATATCAAAAAGTCCACTCCCGGTCAAACTTTTTAAAATACCAACTTTCGCCATTTCAGGCCTAACTTTGCTACTGATCTCCAAATCACAATCTGGACGTGCTCCTAAGTCCAAAATCACCTAATGGAATTAATGGAACCATCAAAATTCGAATCCGAGGTTGTTTACACATAAGTCAACATCCGGTCAACTTTTTCAACTTAAGCTTTCACCTTAGAGACTAAATGTCTCAATTCTCTCTGAAATCTCTCCGGACCGGAACAAACTAACCCGCTGAGTCATATAACAGTTGTAGAGTACAAAAGAACATAAAAAATGGAGGAACAGAGCTATAACTATCGAAACGACCGGCCGGGTACTTACATCCTCCCCCTCTTAAACAAACGTTCTTCCTCGAACGGGTTTAGAAACATACCTGGAGTCTCAAATAGGTGTGGATATCTGCTCCGCATCTCCTACTCTGTCTCCCAAGTAGCCTCTTCCACTGTCTGACCTCTCCACTGCACCTTCACTGAAGCTATATCGTTTGACCTCAACTTCCAAACCTGCCTATCCAAAATAAGCATCGGCTCCACATCATAAGTCAAATCACCATCCAACTGAACCGTGCTGAAATCCAACACATGAGATGGATCACCGATGTACTTTCAGAGCATAGAAACTTGAAATACTGGATGCACACTCGACAAGCTAGGTGGCAAGGCAAGCTTGAGTACTACATAAAAGGGAAGCAGTTAGCAAATATGCCCATACCCCAGCAAGGAAGTTGGATGGTAAGGAAAATATTCAAGGCAAGAGAGGAATTGAGTAATGTGGAACATAATTCACCAGGGAGCAGGAGCATGATTAGGGCATGATAAGTGGGGATTTTGACTACTTATTAGCGACTTTTTACTTTCTTTTTAGTCCAAAAGTGTTTAATTGTTATTCCCAAAAACTGATGAAATATGCTTAACTGCAGGAGTATTGGAAAATGAGCCACAAAGATGAAATCCAACTCAAGAAGGAGTGATCTGAACTCAAGGACAAAAATCAGCCAAAAAGGCTCAAGTGCGGATCGCAGATTTCTATCTACGGCCGCAGAATGTAAAGGGAAATCTATCGGAGTCTCAGGGAAAAGTGCAACTGCAGAAGCTAACCAAGAACAGAAGTTCAGAGAGTTAACATTTCGAGCTTAAAGGAAATGTGGACTGCACAACTATTGTGCGGCGCAGAAGTCAGCCAAGCGGCCGCACCCAGAATTGTGCGGTCCGCAGAAGGGCCCAGTGCGGCCGCACCAGGAATTGTGCGGACCGCAGATTATGAAAGATGCGGCCGCATTACAAAATTGTGCGGCCGAAATTCCAACTCCTGTCAAGACTGAAGAAGAAGTGCCAACTGCACATGGAATTGTGTGGCCGCAGAACCTCCAAAAGGGCATTTTTGTCCGAAGTTTCCAGCTTTGTATAAATAGATTAGTTTCACGAATTTAGGTCAAGTTTTGAATATTGAAACTCCTGTAACCGTTTTTCCTTACTACTTTAGGCAACTTTAGTTTACTTTAGTGATTTAACATTCGATTTTTGTCTTTTAATCTTTTAATATGAGTTTTATCACTTTTTCTTCTCTATTTTCTTCTTTACCCATTATGAGTAGCTAGATTTTTAACTAGGATTGTGACTCAACCCTAGTGTGTAAATCTAATGGGTGTTTAATTTATGGCTTGTTTATAGTTGGGTGTTTATTATTTAGCCTTGTTCTTGCTTTTTATTGTAGAATCGATAGTTGCAAATATTAGTTCATGCCTATTTGACTTGGTCTCTACTTGAGAAAGAGAGACTTAGTCTAGAAAAACTTGGCTAACAAAAATTTGGGATGAATTCAAGAGATTGATAATCCCAATTAAAGGGTTGAACCTAGAGATAGGCGACTTGAGCATTATATCAACTGTTTTATTCAATACCCATTTGGACTTGAGAAAGCCAAAATGGACAAAATCACTCTCTTACCGAGAGGTATTGAGTGGATAATTGAGTGTTGATAGCTATTGTCACGACCCGAATTTTCCACCGTCGGGACCGTGATGGCGCCTAACATCACACTTTCCAGGCAAGCCAACGTTAGAAGTTATTTAGCCATTTCTTTCCATTTTTAGTAATCATCAGTAAATAGGCAAAATGAGGCGAAATAAATGTAAGATTTATAGATATCGGTTTCGTTTACATAATACTTCTACCCAGCGATTCGGTGTCACAATTCACGAACACACTATGATTTTCTACAAACATCAGTCTGAAAGAAATTACAACTGTTTTGGAAATAAAGAAAACAGTAATATAGAGATGTAGAAGGGGACGCCAGGGCCTGCGGACACCAGCGGGACTACCTTTGGTCTCCTAATTGAAGATATCTGCAACCGACCTCTCGATCAGCCACTACCTGCTCCAAAATCTGCACAGGAAGTGCAGAGTGCAGTATCAGTACAACCGACCTAATGTACTGGAAAGTGTCGAGCCTAACCTCGACGAGGTAGTGACGAGGCTACGACGGGGCAATGACAAAATAACCTGCATACAGTGTATAATAAAAACAGAAAGAAGGACATGAAATAAAGCAGTAACTTGCAAGGAATGAATACAGAACTCAAGTGTCTTATCAGTATCTAGCTATAACCAATTCTTAAGTGAAATGCAAAACTACAAAGTAACTTACACAGTAGGAGAAAGATACATAAACACATAAACTGATGTGGCGCGTATCCCAATCCCACCATATATCAATAACAATATGAATATTTACCCTTATTACTCCATATCAATCCACCCTTATTCCTCCTGTTGCGGCATGCAACTTGATCCCACCGTATAATAGTATTTCACCCTTATTCCTCCTCAATATATTACCCTTGTTCCTCCTGTTGCGGCGCGCAACCCGATCCCACCATATAATAGCATTTCACCCTTACTCTTTCTCAATATATCACCTTATTCCTCCTGTTGTGGCGCGCAACCCGATCCCACCATATCAGTATCAATAAGTACTGAAATTTCACAATTTAACTCAAAACTCTTCACAATATTTAAACCTCAAACCAAAGCAAACGAAAAGCTTGTACATTATGAAACTTCACACAAATAATACTACTCAGCGAAACCAATCCAAAATATACCATAAAACACCGATAAACCAGCTTAAGCCAATAATATGAGACAATGAAACTACGGGCTAATACCTTCAAACAATGTCTGACAAGTAGCAATTAAGCCTAGAAATACCAGTAAAGCATGTAATTAGTTCCGGAATCCGACCCTAAATCGAGGTCTAAATTCCCAATTTGCAAAAACCCCCTATTCTTCCGAAAATCCCTAATTCTACCATGAAAGAACAAGATTTAGGACTAGGAATCTAATGGGTGATGATGGAAATTGAAGGAAACCTATGATTTGATGTTGAATTCCCCATTCAAAAATTGCCCTAGGCCGAGTTCTAGTGAAAGAGATATGAAATTTTGAAGAATTTTCATTTTCAGGTCTGTTTTAAAATCACTAGACAGTCCTTCTTCGCGTTCACGAAGGGCCTGTCACGATCGCGAGAAGCAGCGGCCAAAGTCCTACGTATTAGCGAGTGACACTACATGTTTGCGAAAGGTTGCTCCCACATGGCCTTTGCGTTCGTGACCAAATGATCGCGTTCGCGTAGAAGAACAACCGACCCCTCTCCCAGGTCCCCAAGCCATCGCGTTCGCGTCGGCCTGGCCGCGTTCGCGGAAGGTAAAACCCCCATTGCTCCGCGTTCGCGAACGAGTCTCCACGTTCGCGATGAGTAAATTCCTCCTCATACCATCTTACTCTTTACGTTCGCGTCAGAAGCTTCGCGAACGCGAAGAAGGAAACCAGCAAGTGCTGAAGCTGCAGAAAATCAGATTTTTCTAAGTTTAAAATATCCCGTAGCCTATCCGAAACTCACCTGAACCTTCAGGGCTCCAAACCTAACATGCACACAAGTCTTAAAACATCATATGAACTTGCTCATGTGATCAAATCGCCAAAATAATACCTAGAACTACGGATTTAGCGCCAACTCACATGAAATTCTTAAGAACACTTTGAGATTCCTATTTTCACAAGCGGACGTCCGAATCACGTCAAATCAGTTCCGTTTCTCACCAAATTTCAAAGATAAGGTATAAATATTATTTTGGACTTGTAACGGGCTCCGGAACCAAAATATGGGCCCGATACCAACAAGATCAAACGTTAACCAAATTCTTAAAACCATTGAATTTTCAGTCTTTCAATTTTCATCAAAAATTCATATCTCGAGCTAGGGACCTCGAAATTCGATTTCGGGCATACGACCAGGTCCCGTATTTTGATACGGACCCACCGGGACTGTCAAAACACGAGTCCGGGTCCGTTTATTCAAAATGTTGACCGAAGTCAACTAAATCAACTTTTAAAGGTAAAAATTATTATTTTTATCAACTTTCAACGTAAAAGCTTTCCGGAAGCACGCCCGGACTGCGCATGCAAATTGAGGATGGATAAAATAAGGTTTTGAAGGCCTCGGAATACGGAATCGAGTTCTAAAACATAAGATGACCTTTTGGGTCATCACAACTATAATACACCCCGACCAACGAGACAAGCTTTAAGGTTTACAACTCGTTAGGCAAACACCTAGGTGAAGTCATAGCCCTAGTGTCACGACCCGGATTTCCAACCATCGGGGGTCGTGATGGCGCCTACTATCGGAGCTAGGCAAGCCAAGCCTTTTAAATATTCCCTGATTCCACCTCAGCAAGAACAATATAAATATAACGAGTCATTTAAATTAAAGCGGAAGTCTTTAAAACTCAGATAACTGAAAACCCAGAATGCGGAACTTTAGTATTTCTCTACCCAAGACTGGAGTCGCTATCTCACAAACCACTAAAGAGTGCTACAAACAAGTCTGAATAGAAAATGTATAATGTCTGTCTCGGTACAATGAAAACAAACTAAAACATGGAAAGGGACTCCGGCCTGCGAACGCCAGCTAGGCTACCTCGTAACGTCCCTGGACTGAAGTCAGCTCCCGATCAATATCCTACTGCTGTGGTACCAAAAGCTGCTCCGATACCGTGATCTGTGACAAAGAGCACAGAAGTGTAGCATCAGCACAACCCGACCCCACGTGCGTAGGTAAGTCGCCGTCGGACCCTAACCCCGACGAAGTAGTGACGAGGCTAGACAGGACTAACCAAACCAACCTGTGACTAATTACAATATATATATATATATATGCAATAAAAGGGAAGAATACAGAAATTAAACAGTTAAGAGGGAGGGAAGCATACTATGGGGGAGTACAGTCCGGATATAAAGTCAACAATTTAAGTAAGGAACAGGGCAATAACAATAATTAATAAGAGCAGGAAAATCAATAGTTGCACGGCATCAACCTTCGTGCTTTTACTCTCATTCTCACCAAAAGCAATCAAGTAAAGTGCACGGCATCACCCTTCGTGCTTTCNCGGTACAATGAAAACAAACTGAAAATATAGAAAGGGACTCCGGCCTGCGAACGCCAGCTAGGCTACCTCGTAAGTCCCTGGACTGAAGTCAGCTCCCGATCAATATCCTACTGCTGTGGTCCAAAAGCTGCTCCGATACCGTGATCTGTGCAAAAGAGAACAGAAGTGTAGCATCAGCACAACCGACTCCATGTGCTGGTAAGTGCCTGGCCTAACCACGGCGAAGTAGTGACGAGGCTAGACAGGACTACCAAACCAAAATCAATAGTTGCACGGCATCAACCTTCGTGCTTTTACTCTCATTCTCACCAAAAGCAATCAAGTAAAGTGCACGGCATCACCCTTCGTGCTTNGGGGCTGAGCTCTGCCCCGGCCTCGGCCTCTGGCACGGCCTCGGCCTCTGCCCCTTGCAGGAGCTGCTATTGGGGGCTCGGGCTGCTGCGCGGTAGAAAAGGAAGCAAGTGTTCTCGCCATCTGCGAAAGAACGGAGTAGAAAGACAATCAGTATTTGAGAAACAGAATCGCACGACAGGAAAGAACGAAAGTGAAACTTTTCCTAACTCCGTAGCCTCTGGGGGATAAATACAAACGTCTCCGTACCGATCCCTCAGACTCTACCAAGTTTGTCCGTGAGTAGCGAGACCTATGTAACCTAGAGCTCTGATACCAACTTGTCACGACCCGGATTTCCCACAATCGAGGGTCGTGATGGCGCCTACTATCGGAGATAGGCAAGCCAAGCCTTTTAAATATTCCCTGATTCCACCTCAACAAGAACAATATAAATATAATGAGTCATTTGAATTAAAGCGGAAGTCTTTAAAACTCAAATAACTGAAAACCCAGAATGCGGAAGTTTAGTATTTCTCTACCCAAGACTGGAGTCGCTATCTCACGAACCACTAAAGAGTGCTATAAACAAGTCTGAATAGAAAATGTATAATGTCTGTCTCGGTACAATGAAAACAAACTAAAAACATGGAAAGGGACTCCGGCCTGCGAACGCCAGCTAGGCTACCTCGTAAGTCCCTGGACTGAAGTCAGCTCCCGATCAATATCCTACTGCTGTGGTCCAAAAGCTGCTCCGATACCGTGATCTGTGCAAAAGAGCACAGAAGTGTAGCATCAGCACAACCGACCCCACGTGCTGGTAAGTGCCTGGCCTAACCCCGCGAAGTAGTGACGAGGCTAGACAGGACTACCAAACCAACCTGTGCAATTCAATATATATATATATATATGCAATAAAAGGGAAGAATACAGAAATTAAACAGTTAAGAGGGAGGGAAGCATACTATGGGGGAGTACAGTCCGGATATAAAGTCAACAATTTAAGTAAGGAACAGGGCAATAACAATAATTAATAAGAGCAGGAAAATCAATAGTTGCACGGCATCAACCTTCGTGCTTTTACTCTCATTCTCACCAAAAGCAATCAAGTAAAGTGCACGGCATCACCCTTCGTGCTTTCCCTCACATAACTCTCATATCATGGCACGAAATGGTCCTTCGTGCAATTATAATCAAATCAGAGCACGGAATGTCATTTCGTGTAAATATGATCAAAACATGGCACGAAATGACCCTTCGTGCAAATATTGTCAAAATATGGCACGGAATGACCCTTCGTGCATATATAATCAAAACATGGCACGGAATGACCCTTCGTGCAAATATAATCAAAACATGGCACGGAATGACCCTTCGTGCATATATAATCAAAACATGGCACGGAATGACCCTTCGTGCATATATAATCAAAACATGGCACGGAATGACCCTTCGTGCATTATAACTCTTCCTCACCCAAACAGTAATCACAACCAAACGGGGCGAGGGGATAAACAAATAATAAGAAATGTCCCGGCAAGGGAGATAATCAATATACTCAAACCATCCCGGCAAGGGATTAATCACATCACTTTCTATTCCCTTTCATTTCTTACTCAATAGTCTTTTTATCGTTCGAGCCAATGCTTCAAAGAATTTACAATTCATAATTAGTCCTCATACTCTTCACACTGCATAGAATTCATCAATTAACATGGAAAAGTCATAACAATATCAGGATAAGTACATACAAGGACCCACGGTCATGCTAGACACCGGTGTATAGATACTCGTCACCCTGCCTATACACCGTACTCGATCATTTAGCAATTAGCAAATAATAACACTCTAATCCTATTCCTTCAAGCCAAAGTTAGATCAAACACTTACCTCGAATGCTCCAAACTCAACTCAATCCTCTAGTATAGCTTTACCCTTCGAATTCACCACCAAACCGCTCGAATCTAGTCACAAATTACTTGAGTGTATCAACCACTGCTAATCTAATAAATTTGAATGCATGAAAAGTGAATTTCCCAAAGTTTTACTCAAAAAGCCCCAAAATGCCCCCGGGCCCACGTGGTCAAAACCCGAGGTTCGAACCAAAACCCGATTACCCATTCCCCCATGAACTCAGATATGTGAGTTATTTTGGAATCGGACCTCAAATTGAGGTCCAAAACCCCCAAATTTAGGAACCCTAGTTCTACCCTAAATTCCCAAATTCTCTCATTAAAATCTTTGTTTTGAAGTTGAAATTATGTTTAAGGATGTTAAGGAGTATAGAAAATCAGTTAGAAATCACTTACCAATCGTTTTGAAGAAGTAGAATCGTTTGGAAAATCGCCTCTTATATTTTGGGTTTTGAAAAAGTGAAAAATGACTGAAAATCCCGACTTTATATACTGTACTG